>NW_027596670.1:0-188036 GCF_964194155.1 Cetorhinus maximus
GATCGCGAGTTTACCCCAGGAGCCCAGGGACAGAGTTTGCCCGTTGATCTGCCCCACAGAGCGGGCCCTTCCACCCCTTCCCGCCCGCTGCAAGTGCCTCAGTCCCCGTGTCAGAGCCGCTTCACCACAACTCCCGGGCAGAACATTCCAGATCCCGATCCCGACCCACTCGCTGCCTTTAAAATAAAAATCCCTCCCCCTCTGGATCTTTTGCCAGTCACCTTAAACCCGCGTCCTCCCCACTGACCCTCCTGCCACTGGAAACAGTTTCTCCCTCTGTCCTCTTGTCAAAACCCCTCATCATTCTTAACACCTCTAATAAACCTCCCTCGACCCCCCACCATCCCCCACCCTCGAGTCTCTCCGCCGGACGTCTTTGCTTTCAAGGCCTCTCCCCATCCTGACGACCCAGAGGAGGCCCCAAAGTGCGACAGGACCCATTCTTGGAGCTCTTAACCCAAATATTCCTCTTGAGTAATGTGCCCAATACCCCCCACCCCCCCAAAAAAAAATACAACACACGTTGGCTTTATCTGTGAGGACTCACTTGCTTTGAATTTCCCTCCTTGTGCCGGGCTGCCTGTGATAGGGGCGGTGATGGGGGGCATTCAATTACAATGCTGGGCTTGTGAGATCAGGGTGAGTGGGCGGGGGAGGGAGGAGGGGAGAGGGAGGGGGGGAGAGGGAGGGAGGGAGGGGTGGTGGGGGGAGGGGCGGGGTGAATGAAGTGGCCTGATCCCTGGCAGCTTTCAAAATGTCACCTCTGGTGTTCCTAACTTGTCTCTATTTTTGTTTTGTTTGCTCGCAGGGTGACAAAGGGGACCCAGGTGAGAAGGTACGGTACACAAATAGTCGCTTGGTAGCACAGAACTGGAGCATCACTGCAAAAAAGAGAGGTGTCGAAGCTTTTCGTCTTGCACTCATCAGGACACTTCACAAGAATACCAATATATGGGGGAGAACAACAATTTATACTGTTCGTGAAGAGAGTGCTGACTGGTTGGCAAGTGGCATTGCCATGGAGAATGCCATGGAGTATAAATGGAGTATAAGTTGTTGTT
Source organism: Cetorhinus maximus (assembly GCF_964194155.1). Classification (NCBI taxonomy): domain Eukaryota; kingdom Metazoa; phylum Chordata; class Chondrichthyes; order Lamniformes; family Cetorhinidae; genus Cetorhinus; species Cetorhinus maximus. Next base: position 1,062 of record NW_027596670.1, read on the forward strand.
TTCCCCTTATATATTGGTATCCTTGTGAGTGTCCTGATGAGTGCAAGACCAAAAGCTTTGACACCTCTCTTTTTTCAGTGATACTCAGGCACAGTCTGGCCAGAATGTCCCTTCAGCTCCAGAGAATCTTTACAGCACAGAAGGAGGCCATTCCGGCCATCTCCCCTGTGCCAGCTCTTTGAAAGAGCCATCCAAGTGGTCCCCGCGCCTTCTCCTGGAGAATCCCTCCTCCCTGGTGAGTTACCCAGTTCCCTGTTGAAGCCGATCCTCCCAGGCCCCATGTTCCAGATCACCGCCGTTCGGCCTGTTTAATGGGGAGAGGCTCTCCCCTTCCCGAGGAAGCACCGAGGATCCCGGGACCCGCTGCCGAGGGGGCCGGAATCATGCGGATCCGTCTCGGCTGAGCGTTCCGGAACGTTCCCTCGTTATCCTTTGGAAGGGCCGCATCCTCCCGGCTTCACCAGGGAATGGCACTGTGAGCTCTTAGTGTCCAGCTCCCCTCCCCCACCACCTCCCCACCCCCACCCCTGACACCCCCCACCCTGACACCCCCGACACCCCCCACCCTGACACCCCCGACACCTCCCACCCCCACCCCGGCACCCCGCCACCTCCCCTCCCCCCAACCCGACATCTCCCCACCCCCCCACCCTCACCCCGACACCCCCCACCCCCGACACCTCCCCACCCCCCACCCCCACCCCTACCCTGACACCCGCCACCCCCACCCCTACGCCCCACCCCCACCCCTACCCCGACACCCGCCACCCCCACCCCTACGCCCCACCCCCACCCCTACCCCGACACCCCCCACCCCCACCCCCACCCCGACACCCCCCACCCCCGACACCCCCCACCCCCGACACCCCCCACCCTGACACCCCCCACCCCCCACCCCCAACACCCCCCACCCCGATACCCCCCACCCCCATCCCCCCACCCGGACACCCCCCACCCTGACACCCCCATCCCCCCACCCCACGCCAGACGAGTAAGAAGTCCCGAGCCGCGGGTTTATTCAGGCCGTGTGACTTGGAGCGAGCAATGGGGGTGTTGCCGGACTGGTGGGGTCGGGCACTGAGCCACTCGCTGCCACGTGTGCGCCAGTCTCCAGAGGCCCACCCGCGGTAACCTGCAGTGCCTCCGAAACGCCTGCTGCCCGTGTCCCCGCCCGACAGATGTCCCATCCACCCGCCACCCCTGTGCTCACTCTGGCAACCCCCATCCCTTCCCACCCACCTCCCTCCGTCTTCCCGCCTTTTTAAGATGCCCCCTTAAAGCTTAATCCCCGCCCCCTGATGGAGGTGTCGGCCGCCAGTAGCAATCGCGTGACTCGGTGTCAAATTTCTATTCGGCTGACACTCCCGCTAACGGCGCTAGGTAAAGGCAGGCCGCCAAGGTGCGAGCTGAAGAATAACCTTAACCCCCTCCGCTTCCTCTGCCCCTCTCCTCCGCCAGGGCACCGCTGGATTCGGCTACCGCGGCCCGAAGGGGGAGAAAGGATCCCCGGGGAGCCAGGGCCCCCCGGGCGCCCCCGGTCCTGCTGGTTCCGGGGTCCAGGAACGCGGCGACGGAGTCGTTGTGGGGCAGGGCGTCGGCGGGCAAGGACCACCCGGGCCGCAGGGACCGCCGGGCCCTCCTGGGAGAGATGGGGAGCCGGTGAGTAGCGATTTGGCCGGATAATCCGGGCATCTCTCGGGTCAGTTTTCACGGGTATAACATTATACAGTCGCTGGGTAGTGCGGGGCTTGAATGTTACTGAAAAGGGGGGCTTGTTGCTGAAGCTTTTCACCCTGCACGCCTCAGGACAAATGCAAGAATGCCAAATTTCAGACAATCGCAACAATTTATACCGCAAGGGAAAAGGGTGCCGGTTGGTTGGCGAGTTGACTCTGATTGGCCGAGGCGTTGTCATGGAGAAAGCATGGGGAACTAGAGGCTCCCCAAGATCCTGGTTAATTGAAAAAAAGGAGCAAGACTTGGGCATATTGGACAAGACTTGAACGCTGATTATGTTCAAACCTTTTTGTAAGTTACCCGGGAGCATCTTGCAGTTCGCGCAGCAGCGAGATCAACCAGGTTCCATTGGCGCCCTTGGTTGGCAGGACTCTGGGAAGTACTCTCCGTTCTCCTTTGAATAAATCCACGGGAACTTAAAGTGGTCCACCTGGGCCACCAGAATAGGCAGTCAAAAGCTCTGTCTGGCATCTCACCCAAAGGATGGTGGCCCTGACATTGTAGACCCCATGCACCCCACCCCCTCTCCCCCACAGCCCCACCCTTACCTCACACTAGAGTCTAAGTTGGCAGTAGGAGTCCTAACACAGCGTACAGCTTGACTTGGCCCCACCTTCCGATGGAGGAGGAGAGCGTGGCTAAAGAGACACGGACTCGCGCAACGTCGACGTGTTGACGGAGCCCAGCTTGCCCTTCTGAGTGGGCGATTGGGCGCTGCGACACCAGCAGGAGAACTTTCACACAGGTTCACCTCGAGGTCAAGCTTTGTCGAAGGAGAAAGCTTTTACTGTCCAGTTTCATTCAACCTTTCTTCCTTGGGCCCGAATGGGCTTGGGGGGGCTGAATGGCCCTTGTCCTTCTCCTGCGTCATCCACAACTGAAGACCTGCGTATCTGCAGGTGACCACAAGCACCCCATGTGCCTTGTGTCTCCAGTTTGCATTTGAAGAGTGCTCCATTGATGAGGATCTAGTAAATTTAAGGCATCGTGTAACACTGGTGTAATGGCGTGTGTTCTCCTTACAGGGGGATCCTGGTGAAGATGGCAAGAGGGTGCGTGATTCATTTCTTAATTATATAGAATTTGTATTATTATATGTATTATTGATGGCTCAAGTTATCTAAATGGCTGGCCCACTGAGCAACCTCCAGTCACTGAAGAGTCATTGACAGAAAGTAATCACTCAGATCCGTCAATCCTATTGCCAGGGAGTTCACTCCACAGGAACCACCCATTCCAATCCACTCTCTCATTCACTCTCTATTTCTTTTATAAACCTTTTCGAGCAAGTAATGCTGTTCCCTTCTTCAAGGGTTTTTCCTTCACTGGCCGTGAGTTCCACTTTGAAAGCCATGCTCAGTGTTAAGATTCTTTTTCAAGCTGATTCCTCTTGTGTTCATTCTTCCAGTTAGTACCTTGCTGACCAGCGGAAGCACTCTCTCAATGACTACCTTAACATGGCCCCTGGTGACTTCTCCATCCGACCAGCCCTTCATTATTATTGGCTCCAGTGAATAAGAGCTCTGACTATACAAGTCTGTCTTCATAAACCCATGGAATTATGTAAAATGTATGAGGAATTTACAGGAGAGCAAAACAGGACATTTGGCCTAACCTGTTAATGCTGCTGTTAATGTGCCACACAAGCCTCCTCCATCCCCTATTCATCCAACCTTCTCAACGTAAGCTCCTATTTCATTCTCCCTCATGTGTTTATCCAGCTTCCACTTAATTAGGTCTAATAATCTCTTCGATCGCCCCATGTGGGAGCAAGTTCCATATTCTAATCAGAGAGCGAGTTCCATATTCTAATCAGGGAGCGAGTTCCATATTCTAATCAGGGAGCGAGTTCCATATTCTAATCACAGAGTGAGTTCCATATTCTAATCAGAGAGCGAGTTCCATATTCTAATCACAGAGTGAGTTCCATATTCAAATTAGAGAGCGAGTTCCATACTCTAATCAGAGAGCGAGTTCAATATTCTAATCAGGGAGCGAGTTCCATATTCTAATGAGGGAGCGAGTTCCATATTCTAATCAGAGAGCGAGTTCCATATTCTAATGAGAGAGCGAGTTCCATATTCTAATCATAGAGCGAGTTCCGTATTCTAATCAGAGAGCGAGTTCCATATTCTAATCATAGAGCGAGTTCCATATTCTAATCATAGAGCGAGTTCCGTATTCTAATCAGGGAGCGAGTTCCGTCTTATAATGAGAGAGCGAGTTCCATATTCTAATCAGAGAGCGAACTCCGTATTCTAATCAGAGAGCGAGTTCCATATTCTAATCAGAGAGTGAGTTCCATATTCAAATCAGAGAGCGAGTTCCATATTCTAATCAGAGAGTGAGTTCCATATTCAAATCAGAGAGCGAGTTCCATATTCTAATCAGAGAGCGAGTTCCATATTCTAATCAGAGAGCGAATTCCATATTCTAATCAGGGAGCGAGTTCCGTATTCTAATCAGGGGGCGAATTAGATATTCTAATCAGAGGGCGAGTTCCATATTCTAATCAGAGAGCGAGTTCCATATTCTAATCAGAGAGCGAGTTCCATATTCTAATCAGAGAGCGAGTTCCGTATTCTAATCAGAGAGCGAGTTCCTTATTCTAATCAGAGAGCGAGTTCCATATTCTAATCAGAGAGCGAGTTCCATATTCTAATCAGATAGCGAGTTTCATGTTCTAATCAGAGAGCGAGTTCCTTATTCTAATCAGAGAGCGAATTCCATATTCTAATCAGAGAGCGAGTTCCATATTCTAATCAGAGAGCGAGTTCCTTATTCTAATCAGAGAGCGAATTCCATATTCTAATCAGAGAGCGAGTTCCATATTCTTATCAGGGACCGAGTTCCTTATTCTAATCAGAGAGCGAATTGCATATTCTAATCAGAGAGTGAATTGCATATTCTAATCAGGGAGCGAGTTCCATATTCTAATCAGAGAGCGAATTCCATATTCTAATCAGGGAGCGAGTTCCATATTCAAATCAGAGAGCGAGTTCCATATTCTAATCAGGGAGCGAGTTCCCTATTCTAATCAGAGAGCGAGTTCCATATTCTAAACAGAGAGCGAGTTCCGTATTCTAATCAGAGAGCGAGTTACATATTATAATCACAGAGCGAGTTCCATATTCTAATCAGTGAGCGAATTCCATATTCTAATCAGATAGCGAATTCCCTATTCTAATCAGGAAGCGAGTTCCGTAATCTAATCAGGGGGCGAATTACATATTCTAATCAGGAGGCGAATTACATATTCTAATCAGAGAGCGAGTTCCATATTCTAATCAGAGAGCGAGTTCCATATTCTAATGAGAGAGCGAGTTCCATATTCTAATCAGAGAGCGAGTTTCGTATTCAAATCAGAGAGCGAGTTCCATGTTCTAATCAGGGAGCGAGTTCCATATTCTAATCAGAGAGCGAGCTCCATATTCTAATCAGAGAGCGAGTTTCATATTCTAATCAGAGAGCGAGTTCCATATTCTAATAAGAGAGTGAGTTCCATATTCTAATCAGAGAGCCAGTTCCGTATTCTAATCAGAGAGCGAGTTCCATATTCTAATCAGAGAGCGAGTTCCATATTCTAATCAGAGAGCGAGTTCCATATTCTAATCAGAGAGCGAGTTCCGTATTCTAATCAGAGAGCGAGTTCCATATTCTAATCAGGGAGCGAATTCCATATTCTAATCAGAGAGCGAGTTCCGTATTCAAATCAGAGAGCGAGTTCCATATTCTTATCAGGGACCGAGTTCCTTATTCTAATCAGAGAGCGAATTGCATATTCTAATCAGAGAGCGAATTGCATATTCTAATCAGGGAGCGAGTTCCATATTCTAATCAGAGAGCGAATTCCATATTCTAATCAGGGAGCGAGTTCCATATTCAAATCAGAGAGCGAGTTCCATATTCTAATCAGAGAGCGAGTTCCATATTCTAATCAGGGAGCGAGTTCCGTATTCTAATCAGAGAGCGAGTTCCATATTCTAATCATGGAACAAGTTCCGTATTCTAATCATTGAGCGAACTCCATATTCTAATCATTGAGCGAGTTCCATATTCTAATCAGAGAGCGAGTTCCATATTATAATGACAGAGCGAGTTCCATATTCTAATCAGAGAGCGAGTTCCATATTCTAATCAGAGAGCGAGTTTCATATTCTAATCAGAGAGCGAGTTCCGTATTCTAATCAAAGAGCGAATTCCATATTCTAATCAGAGAGCAAGTTCCGTATTCTAATCAGGGGGCGAGTTCCATATTCTAATCAGGAGGCAAATTACATATTCTAATCAGAGAGCGAGTTCCATATTCTAATAAGAGTGCGAGTTCCATATTCTAATCAGAGAGCGAATTGCATATTCTAATCAGAGAGCGAGTTCCATATTCTAATCAGAGAGCGACTTGCATATTCTAATCAGAGAGCGACTTGCATATTCTAATCAGAGAGCGAGTTCCATATTCTAATCAGGGAGCGAGTTCCATATTCTAATCAGAGACGAGTTCCATATTCTAATCAGAGAGCGAGTTCCGTATTCTAATCAGTGAGCGAATTCCATATTCTAATCAGATAGCGAATTCCATATTCTAATCAGAGAGCGAGTTCCTTATTCTAATCAGAGAGCGAGTTCCATACTCTAATCAGAGAGCGAGTTCCATATTCTAATCAGAGAGCGAGTTCCATATTCTAATCAGAGAGCGAGTTCCGTATTCTAATCAGAGAGCGAGTTCCTTATTCTAATCAGAGAGCGAGTTCCATATTCTAATCAGAGAGCGAGTTCCATATTATAATCAGATAGCGAGTTTCATATTCTAATCAGAGAGCGAGTTCCTTAATCTAATCAGAGAGCGAGTTCCATATTCTAATCAGAGAGCGAGTTCCTTATTCTAATCAGAGAGCGAATTCCATATTCTAATCAGAGAGCCAGTTCCATATTCTTATCAGGGACCGAGTTCCTTATTCTAATCAGAGAGCGAATTGCATATTCTAATCAGAGAGTGAATTGCATATTCTAATCAGGGAGCGAGTTCCATATTCTAATCAGAGAGCGATTTCCATATTCTAATCAGGGAGCGAGTTCCATATTCAAATCAGAGAGCGAGTTCCATATTCTAATCAGGGAGCGAGTTCCATATTCTAATCAGAGAGCGAGTTCCGTATTCTAATCAGGGAGCAAGTTCCATATTCTAATCAGAGAGCGAGTTCCGTATTCTAAACAGAGAGCGAGTTCCGTATTCTAATCAGAGAGCGAGTTACATATTATAATCACAGAGCGAGGTCCATATTCTAATCAGTGAGCGAATTCCATATTCTAATCAGATAGCGAATTCCCAATTCTAATCAGGGAGCGAGTTCCGTAATCTAATCAGGGGGCGAATTACATATTCTAATCAGGAGGCGAATTACGTATTCAAATCAGAGTGCGAGTTCCATATTCTAATCAGAGAGCGAGTTCCCTATTCTAATCAGAGAGCGAGTTCCATATTCTAATCAGAGAGCGAGTTCCATATTCTAATCAGATAGCGAGTTCCCTATTCTAATCAGAGAGCGAGTTCCATATTCTAATCAGAGAGGGAGTTCCATATTCTAATCAGAGAGCGAGTTCCATATTCTAATCAGAGAGCGAGTTCCATATTCTAATCATGGAGCAAGTTCCAGATTCTAATCAGAGAGCGAGTTCCATATTCTAATCATTGAGCGAGTTCCGTATTCTAATCGGAGAGCAAGTTCCATATTTTAATCAGAGAGCGAGTTCCGTATTCTAATCAGAGAGCGAGTTCCATATTCTAATCAGAGAGCGAGTTCCATATTCTAATCGAAGAGCGAGTTCCGTATTCAAATCAGAGAGCGAGTTCCATATTCTAATCGGAGAGCGAGTTCCATATTCTAATCGGAGAGCGAGTTCCGTATTCTAATCAGAGAGCGAGTTCTATATTCTAATCAGGGAGTGAGTTCCATATTCTAATCAGCGAGCGAGTTCCGTATTCTAATCAGGTGGCGAATTACATATTCTAATCAGAGAGCGAGTTTGATATTCTAATCAGAGAGCGAGTTCCATATTCTAATCAGAGAGCGAGGTCCATATTCTAATCAGAGAGCGAGTTCCATATTCTAATCAGAGAGCGAGTTCCGTATTCTAATCAGAGAGCGAGTTCCATATTCAAATCAGAGAGCGAGTTCCGTATTCTAATCAGAGAGCGAGTTCCATATTCTAATCAGAGAGCAAGTTTCATATTCTAATCAGAGAGCGAATTCCATATTCTAATCAGAGAGCGAGTTCCATATTCTTATCAGGGACCGAGTTCCTTAATCTAATCAGAGAGCGAATTGCATATTCTAATCAGAGAGCGAATTGCATATTCTAATCAGGGAGCGAGTTCCATATTCTAATCAGAGAGCGAATTCCATATTCTAATCAGGGAGCGAGTTCCATATTCAAATCAGAGAGCGAGTTCCATATTCTAATCAGAGAGCAAGTTTCATATTCTAATCAGAGAGCGAATTCCATATTCTAATCAGAGAGCGAGTTCCATATTCTTATCAGGGACCGAGTTCCTTAATCTAATCAGAGAGCGAATTGCATATTCTAATCAGAGAGCGAATTGCATATTCTAATCAGGGAGCGAGTTCCATATTCTAATCAGAGAGCGAATTCCATATTCTAATCAGGGAGCGAGTTCCATATTCAAATCAGAGAGCGAGTTCCATATTCTAATCAGGGAGCGAGTTCCATATTCTAATCAGAGAGCGAGTTCCGTATTCTAATCAGGGAGCGAGTTCCATATTCTAATCAGAGAGCGAGTTCCGTATTCTAAACAGAGAGCGAGTTCCGTATTCTAATCAGAGAACGAGTTCCATATTATAATCACAGAGCGAGTTCCATATTCTAATAAGTGAGCGAATTCCATATTCTAATCAGATAGCGAATTCCATATTCTAATCAGGGAGCGAGTTCCGTAATCTAATCAGGGGGCGAATTACATATTCTAATCAGGAGGCGAATTACATATTCTAATCAGAGAGCGAGTTCCATATTCTAATCAGAGAGCGAGTTCCATATTCAAATCAGAGAGCGAGTTCCATATTCTAATCAGAGAGCGAGTTCCATATTCTAATCAGGGAGCGAGTTCCGTATTCTAATCAGAGAGCGAGTTCCATATTCTAATCATGGAGCAAGTTCCGTATTCTAATCATTGAGCGAATTCCATATTCTAATCATTGAGCGAGTTCCATATTCTAATCAGAGAGCGAGTTCCATATTATAATGACAGAGCGAGTTCCATATTCTAATCAGAGAGTGAGTTCCATATTCAAATCAGAGAGCGAGTTCCATATTCTAATCAGAGAGCGAGTTCCATATTCTAATCAGAGAGCGAATTCCATATTCTAATCAGGGAGCGAGTTCCGTATTCTAATCAGGGGGCGAATTAGATATTCTAATCAGAGGGCGAGTTCCATATTCTAATCAGAGAGCGAGTTCCATATTGTAATAATAGCGCGAGTTCAATATTCTAATCAGAGAGCAAGTTCCATATTCTAATCAGAGAGCGATTTCCATATTCTAATCAGAGAGCGAGTTCCATATTCTAATCAGAGAGCGAGTTCCATATTCTAATCAGATAGCGAGTTCCCTATTCTAATCAGAGAGCGAGTTCCATATTCTAATCAGAGAGGGAGTTCCATATTCTAATCAGAGAGCGAGTTCCATATTCTAATCAGAGAGCGAGTTCCATATTCTAATCATGGAGCAAGTTCCAGATTCTAATCAGAGAGCGAGTTCCATATTCTAATCATTGAGCGAGTTCCGTATTCTAATCGGAGAGCAAGTTCCATATTTTAATCAGAGAGCGAGTTCCGTATTCTAATCAGAGAGCGAGTTCCATATTCTAATCAGAGAGCGAGTTCCATATTCTAATCGAAGAGCGAGTTCCGTATTCAAATCAGAGAGCGAGTTCCATATTCTAATCGGAGAGCGAGTTCCATATTCTAATCGGAGAGCGAGTTCCGTATTCTAATCAGAGAGCGAGTTCTATATTCTAATCAGGGAGTGAGTTCCATATTCTAATCAGCGAGCGAGTTCCGTATTCTAATCAGGTGGCGAATTACATATTCTAATCAGAGAGCGAGTTTGATATTCTAATCAGAGAGCGAGTTCCATATTCTAATCAGAGAGCGAGGTCCATATTCTAATCAGAGAGCGAGTTCCATATTCTAATCAGAGAGCGAGTTCCGTATTCTAATCAGAGAGCGAGTTCCATATTCAAATCAGAGAGCGAGTTCCGTATTCTAATCAGAGAGCGAGTTCCATATTCTAATCAGAGAGCAAGTTTCATATTCTAATCAGAGAGCGAATTCCATATTCTAATCAGAGAGCGAGTTCCATATTCTTATCAGGGACCGAGTTCCTTAATCTAATCAGAGAGCGAATTGCATATTCTAATCAGAGAGCGAATTGCATATTCTAATCAGGGAGCGAGTTCCATATTCTAATCAGAGAGCGAATTCCATATTCTAATCAGGGAGCGAGTTCCATATTCAAATCAGAGAGCGAGTTCCATATTCTAATCAGAGAGCAAGTTTCATATTCTAATCAGAGAGCGAATTCCATATTCTAATCAGAGAGCGAGTTCCATATTCTTATCAGGGACCGAGTTCCTTAATCTAATCAGAGAGCGAATTGCATATTCTAATCAGAGAGCGAATTGCATATTCTAATCAGGGAGCGAGTTCCATATTCTAATCAGAGAGCGAATTCCATATTCTAATCAGGGAGCGAGTTCCATATTCAAATCAGAGAGCGAGTTCCATATTCTAATCAGGGAGCGAGTTCCATATTCTAATCAGAGAGCGAGTTCCGTATTCTAATCAGGGAGCGAGTTCCATATTCTAATCAGAGAGCGAGTTCCGTATTCTAAACAGAGAGCGAGTTCCGTATTCTAATCAGAGAACGAGTTCCATATTATAATCACAGAGCGAGTTCCATATTCTAATAAGTGAGCGAATTCCATATTCTAATCAGATAGCGAATTCCATATTCTAATCAGGGAGCGAGTTCCGTAATCTAATCAGGGGGCGAATTACATATTCTAATCAGGAGGCGAATTACATATTCTAATCAGAGAGCGAGTTCCATATTCTAATCAGAGAGCGAGTTCCATATTCAAATCAGAGAGCGAGTTCCATATTCTAATCAGAGAGCGAGTTCCATATTCTAATCAGGGAGCGAGTTCCGTATTCTAATCAGAGAGCGAGTTCCATATTCTAATCATGGAGCAAGTTCCGTATTCTAATCATTGAGCGAATTCCATATTCTAATCATTGAGCGAGTTCCATATTCTAATCAGAGAGCGAGTTCCATATTATAATGACAGAGCGAGTTCCATATTCTAATCAGAGAGCGAGATCCATATTCTAATCAGAGAGCAAGTTCCATATTCTAATCAGGGAGTGAGTTCCATATTCTAATCAGAGAGCGAGTTTCATATTCTAATCAGAGAGCGAGTTACGTATTCTAATCAAAGAGCGAATTCCATATTCTAATCAGAGAGCGAGTTCCGTATTCTAATCAGGGGGCGAGTTCCATATTCTAATCAGGAGGCAAATTACATATGCTAATCAGAGTGCGAGTTCCATATTCTAATCAGAGAGCGAATTGCATATTCTAATCAGGGAGCGAGTTCCATATTCTAATCAGGGGGCGAGTTCCATATTCTAATCAGAGAGCGAGTTCCATATTCTAATCAGAGAGCGAGTTCCGTATTCAAATCAGTGAGCGGATTCCATATTGTAATCAGATAGCGAATTCCATATTCTAATCTGGGAGTGAGTTCCGTATTCTAATCAGAGACCGACTTCCATATTCTAATCAGAGAGCGAGTTCCTTATTCTAATCAGAGAGCGAGTTCCATACTCTAATCAGAGAGCGAGTTCCATATTCTAATCAGAGAGCGAGTTCCATATTCTAATCAGAGAGCGAGTTCCGTATTCTAATCAGAGAGCGAGTTTTTTATTCTAATCAGAGAGCAAGTTCCATATTCTAATCAGAGAGCGAGTTCCATATTCTAATCAGATAGCGAGTTTCATGTTCTAATCAGAGAGCGAGTTCCTTATTCTAATCAGAGAGCGAATTCCATATTCTAATCAGAGAGCGAGTTCCATATTCTAATCAGAGAGCGAGTTCCTTATTCTAATCAGAGAGCGAATTCCATATTCTAATCAGAGAGCGAGTTCCATATTCTTATCAGGGACCGAGTTCCTTATTCTAATCAGAGAGCGAATTGCATATTCTAATCAGAGAGTGAATTGCATATTCTAATCAGGGAGCGAGTTCCATATTCTAATCAGAGAGCGAATTCCATATTCTAATCAGGGAGCGAGTTCCATATTCTAATCAGAGAGCGAGTTCCATATTCTAATCAGGGAGCGAGTTCCATATTCTAATCAGAGAGCGAGTTCCGTATTCTAATCAGGGAGCGAGTTCCCTATTCTAATCAGAGAGCGAGTTCCGTATTCGAATCAGAGAGCGAGTTCCATATTCTAATCAGGGAGCGAATTCCATATTCTAATCAGAGAGCGAGTTCCGTATTCAAATCAGAGAGCGAGTTCCATATTCTTATCAGGGACCGAGTTCCTTATTCTAATCAGAGAGCGAATTGCATATTCTAATCAGGGAGCGAGTTCCATATTCTAATCAGAGAGCGAATTCCATATTCTAATCAGGGAGCGAGTTCCATATTCAAATCAGAGAGCGAGTTCCATATTCTAATCAGAGAGCGAGTTCCATATTCTAATCAGGGAGCGAGTTCCGTATTCTAATCAGAGAGCGAGTTCCATATTCTAATCATGGAACAAGTTCCGTATTCTAATCATTGAGCGAACTCCATATTCTAATCATTGAGCGAGTTCCATATTCTAATCAGAGAGCGAGTTCCATATTATAATGACAGAGCGAGTTCCATATTCTAATCAGAGAGCGAGTTCCATATTCTAATCAGAGAGCGAGTTTCATATTCTAATCAGAGAGCGAATTCCGTATTCTAATCAAAGAGCGAATTCCATATTCTAATCAGAGAGCAAGTTCCGTATTCTAATCAGGGGGCGAGTTCCATATTCTAATCAGGAGGCAAATTACATATTCTAATCAGAGAGCGAGTTCCATATTCTAATCAGAGTGCGAGTTCCATATTCTAATCAGAGAGCGAATTGCATATTCTAATCAGAGAGCGAGTTCCATATTCTAATCAGAGAGCGACTTGCATATTCTAATCAGAGAGCGAGTTCCATATTCTAATCAGGGAGCGAGTTCCATATTCTAATCAGAGACGAGTTCCATATTCTAATCAGAGAGCGAGTTCCGTATTCTAATCAGTGAGCGAATTCCATATTCTAATCAGATAGCGAATTCCATATTCTAATCAGAGAGCGAGTTCCTTATTCTAATCAGAGAGCGAGTTCCATACTCTAATCAGAGAGCGAGTTCCATATTCTAATCAGAGAGCGAGTTCCATATTCTAATCAGAGAGCGAGTTCCGTATTCTAATCAGAGAGCGAGTTCCTTATTCTAATCAGAGAGCGAGTTCCACATTCTAATCAGAGAGCGAGTTCCATATTATAATCAGATAGCGAGTTTCATATTCTAATCAGAGAGCGAGTTCCTTAATCTAATCAGAGAGCGAATTCCATATTCTAATCAGAGAGCGAGTTCCATATTCTAATCAGAGAGCGAGTTCCTTATTCTAATCAGAGAGCGAATTCCATATTCTAATCAGAGAGCCAGTTCCATATTCTTATCAGGGACCGAGTTCCTTATTCTAATCAGAGAGCGAATTGCATATTCTAATCAGAGAGTGAATTGCATATTCTAATCAGGGAGCGAGTTCCATATTCTAATCAGAGAGCGATTTCCATATTCTAATCAGGGAGCGAGTTCCATATTCAAATCAGAGAGCGAGTTCCATATTCTAATCAGGGAGCGAGTTCCATATTCTAATCAGAGAGCGAGTTCCGTATTCTAATCAGGGAGCGAGTTCCATATTCTAATCAGAGAGCGAGTTCCGTATTCTAAACAGAGAGCGAGTTCCGTATTCTAATCAGAGAGCGAGTTACATATTATAATCACAGAGCGAGTTCCATATTCTAATCAGTGAGCGAATTCCATATTCTAATCAGATAGCGAATTCCCAATTCTAATCAGGGAGCGAGTTCCGTAATCTAATCAGGGGGCGAATTACATATTCTAATCAGGAGGCGAATTACGTATTCTAATCAGAGTGCGAGTTCCATATTGTAATAATAGCGCGAGTTCAATATTCTAATCAGAGAGCAAGTTCCATATTCTAATCAGAGAGCGATTTCCATATTCTAATCAGAGAGCGAGTTCCAAATTCTAATCAGAGAGCGAGTTCCATATTCTAATCAGATAGCGAGTTCCCTATTCTAATCAGAGAGCGAGTTCCATATTCTAATCAGAGAGGGAGTTCCATATTCTAATCAGAGAGCGAGTTCCGTATTCTAATCAGAGAGCGAGTTCCATATTCTAATCATGGAGCAAGTTCCAGATTCTAATCAGAGAGCGAGTTCCATATTCTAATCATTGAGCGAGTTCCGTATTCTAATCGGAGAGCAAGTTCCATATTTTAATCAGAGAGCGAGTTCCGTATTCTAATCAGAGAGCGAGTTCCATATTCTAATCAGAGAGCGAGTTCCATATTCTAATCGAAGAGCGAGTTCCGTATTCAAATCAGAGAGCGAGTTCCATATTCTAATCGCAGAGCGAGTTCCATATTCTAATCGGAGAGCGAGTTCCGTATTCTAATCAGAGAGCGACTTCTATATTCTAATCAGGGAGCGAGTTCCATATTCTAATCGGAGAGCGAGTTCCATATTCTAATCGGAGAGCGAGTTCCGTATTCTAATCAGAGAGCGACTTCTATATTCTAATCAGAGAGCGAGTTCCATATTGTAATAATAGCGCGAGTTCAATATTCTAATCAGAGAGCAAGTTCCATATTCTAATCAGAGAGCGATTTCCATATTCTATTCAGAGAGCGAGTTCCAAATTCTAATCAGAGAGCGAGTTCCATATTCTAATCAGATAGCGAGTTCCCTATTCTAATCAGAGAGCGAGTTCCATATTCTAATCAGAGAGGGAGTTCCATATTCTAATCAGAGAGCGAGTTCCGTATTCTAATCAGAGAGCGAGTTCCATATTCTAATCATGGAGCAAGTTCCAGATTCTAATCAGAGAGCGAGTTCCATATTCTAATCATTGAGCGAGTTCCGTATTCTAATCGGAGAGCAAGTTCCATATTTTAATCAGAGAGCGAGTTCCGTATTCTAATCAGAGAGCGAGTTCCATATTCTAATCAGAGAGCGAGTTCCATATTCTAATCGAAGAGCGAGTTCCGTATTCAAATCAGAGAGCGAGTTCCATATTCTAATCGGAGAGCGAGTTCCATATTCTAATCGGAGAGCGAGTTCCGTATTCTAATCAGAGAGCGACTTCTATATTCTAATCAGGGAGCGAGTTCCATATTCTAATCAGCGAGCGAGTTCCTTATTCTAATCAGGTGGCGAATTACATATTCTAATCAGAGAGCGAGTTTGATATTCTAATCAGAGAGCGAGTTCCATATTCTAATCAGAGAGCGAGGTCCATATTCTAATCAGAGAGCGAGTTCCATATTCTAATCAGAGAGCGAGTTCCGTATTCTAATCAGAGAGCGAGTTCCATATTCAAATCAGAGAGCGAGTTCCGTATTCTAATCAGAGAGCGAGTTCCATATTCTAATCAGAGAGCAAGTTTCATATTCTAATCAGAGAGCGAATTCCATATTCTAATCAGAGAGCGAATTGCATATTCTAATCAGGGAGCGAGTTCCATATTCTAATCAGGGAGCGAATTCCATATTCTAATCAGGGAGCGAGTTCCATATTCAAATCAGAGAGCGAGTTCCATATTCTAATCAGATAGCGAGTTTCATGTTCTAATCAGAGAGCGAGTTCCTTATTCTAATCAGAGAGCGAATTCCATATTCTAATCAGAGAGCGAGTCCAATATTCTAATCAGAGAGCGAGTTCCTTATTCTAATCAGAGAGCGAATTCCATATTCTAATCAGAGAGCGAGTTCCATATTCTTATCAGGGACCGAGTTCCTTATTCTAATCAGAGAGCGAATTGCATATTCTAATCAGAGAGTGAATTGCATATTCTAATCAGGGAGCGAGTTCCATATTCTAATCAGAGAGCGAATTCCATATTCTAATCAGGGAGCGAGTTCCATATTCAAATCAGAGAGCGAGTTCCATATTCTAATCAGGGAGCGAGTTCCATATTCTAATCAGAGAGCGAGTTCCGTATTCTAATCAGGGAGCGAGTTCCCTATTCTAATCAGAGAGCGAGTTCCATATTCTAAACAGAGAGCGAGTTCCGTATTCTAATCAGAGAGCGAGTTACATATTATAATCACAGAGCGAGTTCCATATTCTAATCAGTGAGCGAATTCCATATTCTAATCAGATAGCGAATTCCCTATTCTAATCAGGGAGCGAGTTCCGTAATCTAATCAGGGGGCGAATTACATATTCTAATCAGGAGGCGAATTACATATTCTAATCAGAGTGCGAGTTCCATATTCTAATCAGAGAGCGAGTTCCATATTCTAATGAGAGAGCGAGTTCCATATTCTAATCAGAGAGCGAGTTTCGTATTCAAATCAGAGAGCGAGTTCCATATTTTAATCAGAGAGCGAGTTCCATGTTCTAATCAGGGAGCGAGTTCCATATTCTAATCAGAGAGCGAGCTCCATATTCTAATCAGAGAGCGAGTTCCTTATTGTAATAATAGCGCGAGTTCAATATTCTAATCAGAGAGCGAATTCCATATTCTAATCAGAGAGCGAGTTCCATATTCTAATCAGGGAGCGAGTTCCATATTCTAATAAGAGAGTGAGTTCCATATTCTAATCAGAGAGCCAGTTCCGTATTCTAATCAGAGAGCGAGTTCCATATTCTAATCAGAGAGCGAGTTCCATATTCTAATCAGAGAGCGAGTTCCGTATTCTAATCAGAGAGCGAGTTCCATATTCTAATCAGGGAGCGAATTCCATATTCTAATCAGAGAGCGAGTTCCGTATTCAAATCAGAGAGCGAGTTCCATATTCTTATCAGGGACCGAGTTCCTTATTCTAATCAGAGAGCGAATTCCATATTCTAATCAGGGAGCGAGTTCCATATTCTAATCAGAGAGCGAATTCCATATTCTAATCAGGGAGCGAGTTCCATATTCAAATCAGAGAGCGAGTTCCATATTCTAATCAGAGAGCGAGTTCCATATTCTAATCAGGGAGCGAGTTCCGTATTCTAATCAGAGAGCGAGTTCCATATTCTAATCATGGAACAAGTTCCGTATTCTAATCATTGAGCGAACTCCATATTCTAATCATTGAGCGAGTTCCATATTCTAATCAGAGAGCGAGTTCCATATTATAATGACAGAGCGAGTTCCATATTCTAATCAGAGAGCGAGTTCCATATTCTAATCTGAGAGCGAGTTTCATATTCTAATCAGAGAGCGAGTTCCGTATTCTAATCAAAGAGCGAATTCCATATTCTAATCAGAGAGCAAGTTCCGTATTCTAATCAGGGGGCGAGTTCCATATTCTAATCAGGAGGCAAATTACATATTCTAATCAGAGAGCGAGTTCCATATTCTAATCAGAGTGCGAGTTCCATATTCTAATCAGAGAGCGACTTGCATATTCTAATCAGAGAGCGACTTGCATATTCTAATCAGAGAGCGAGTTCCATATTCTAATCAGGGAGCGAGTTCCATATTCTAATCAGAGACGAGTTCCATATTCTAATCAGAGAGCGAGTTCCGTATTCTAATCAGTGAGCGAATTCCATATTCTAATCAGATAGCGAATTCCATATTCTAATCAGAGAGCGAGTTCCTTATTCTAATCAGAGAGCGAGTTCCATACTCTAATCAGAGAGCGAGTTCCATATTCTCATCAGAGAGCGAGTTCCATATTCTAATCAGAGAGCGAGTTCCTTATTCTAATCAGAGAGCGAGTTCCTTATTCTAATCAGAGAGCGAGTTCCATATTCTAATCAGAGAGCGAGTTCCTTATTCTAATCAGAGAGCGAGTTCCATATTATAATCAGATAGCGAGTTTCATATTCTAATCAGAGAGCGAGTTCCTTAATCTAATCAGAGAGCGAATTCCATATTCTAATCAGAGAGCGAGTTCCATATTCTAATCAGAGAGCGAGTTCCTTATTCTAATCAGAGAGCGAATTCCATATTCTAATCAGAGAGCCAGTTCCATATTCTTATCAGGGACCGAGTTCCTTATTCTAATCAGAGAGCGAATTGCATATTCTAATCAGAGAGTGAATTGCATATTCTAATCAGGGAGCGAGTTCCATATTCTAATCAGAGAGCGATTTCCATATTCTAATCAGGGAGCGAGTTCCATATTCAAATCAGAGAGCGAGTTCCATATTCTAATCAGGGAGCGAGTTCCATATTCTAATCAGAGAGCGAGTTCCGTATTCTAATCAGGGAGCGAGTTCCATATTCTAATCAGAGAGCGAGTTCCGTATTCTAAACAGAGAGCGAGTTCCGTATTCTAATCAGAGAGCGAGTTACATATTATAATCACAGAGCGAGTTCCATATTCTAATCAGTGAGCGAATTCCATATTCTAATCAGATAGCGAATTCCCAATTCTAATCAGAGAGCGAGTTCCGTAATCTAATCAGGGGGCGAATTACATATTCTAATCAGGAGGCGAATTACGTATTCTAATCAGAGTGCGAGTTCCATATTCTAATCAGAGAGCGAGTTCCATGTTCTAATGAGAGAGCGAGCTCCATATTCTAATCAGAGAGCGAGTTCCATATAGTAATAATAGCGCGAGTTCAATATTCTAATCAGAGAGCAAGTTCCATATTCTAATCAGAGAGCGATTTCCATATTCTAATCAGAGAGCGAGTTCCATATTCTAATCAGAGAGCGAGTTCCATATTCTAATCAGATAGCGAGTTCCCTATTCTAATCAGAGAGCGAGTTCCATATTCTAATCAGAGAGGGAGTTCCATATTCTAATCAGAGAGCGAGTTCCGTATTCTAATCAGAGAGCGAGTTCCATATTCTAATCATGGAGCAAGTTCCAGATTCTAATCAGAGAGCGAGTTCCATATTCTAATCATTGAGCGAGTTCCGTATTCTAATCTGAGAGCGACTTCCATATTCTAATCAGGGAGCGAGTTCCATGTTCTAATCAGAGTGCGAGTTCCATATTCTAATCAGAGTGCGAGTTCCATATTCTAATCAGAGAGCGAATTGCATATTCTAATCAGAGAGCGAGTTCCATATTCTAATCAGGGAGCGAGTTCCATATTCTAATCAGAGAGCGAGTTCCATATTCTAATCAGAGAGCGAGTTCCGTATTCAAATCAGTGAACGGATTCCATATTCTAATCAGAGAGCGAGTTCCATATTCTAATCAGAGAGCGAGTTCCTTATTCTAATCAGAGAGCGAGTTCCATATTCTAAACAGAGAGCGAGTTCCATATTCTAATCAGAGAGCGAGTTCCGTATTCTAATCAGAGAGCGAGTTCCTTATTCTAATCAGAGAGCGAGTTCCATATTCTAATCAGAGAGCGAGTTCCATATTCTAATCAGATAGCGAGTTTCATGTTCTAATCAGAGAGCGAGTTCCTTATTCTAATCAGAGAGCGAATTCCATATTCTAATCAGAGAGCGAGTTCCATATTCTAATCAGAGAGCGAGTTCCTTATTCTAATCAGAGAGCGAATTCCATATTCTAATCAGAGAGCGAGTTCCATATTCTTATCAGGGACCGAGTTCCTTATTCTAATCAGAGAGCGAATTGCATATTCTAATCAGAGAGTGAATTGCATATTCTAATCAGGGAGCGAGTTCCATATTCTAATCAGAGAGCGAATTCCATATTCTAATCAGGGAGCGAGTTCCATATTCAAATCAGAGAGCGAGTTCCATATTCTAATCAGGGAGCGAGTTCCCTATTCTAATCAGAGAGCGAGTTCCATATTCTAAACAGAGAGCGAGTTCCGTATTCTAATCAGAGAGCGAGTTACATATTATAATCACAGAGCGAGTTCCATATTCTAATCAGTGAGCGAATTCCATATTCTAATCAGATAGCGAATTCCCTATTCTAATCAGGAAGCGAGTTCCGTAATCTAATCAGGGGGCGAATTACATATTCTAATCAGGAGGCGAATTACATATTCTAATCAGAGAGCGAGTTCCATATTCTAATCAGAGAGCGAGTTCCATATTCTAATGAGAGAGCGAGTTCCATATTCTAATCAGAGAGCGAGTTTCGTATTCAAATCAGAGAGCGAGTTCCATGTTCTAATCAGGGAGCGAGTTCCATATTCTAATCAGAGAGCGAGCTCCATATTCTAATCAGAGAGCGAGTTTCATATTCTAATCAGAGAGCGAGTTCCATATTCTAATAAGAGAGTGAGTTCCATATTCTAATCAGAGAGCCAGTTCCGTATTCTAATCAGAGAGCGAGTTCCATATTCTAATCAGAGAGCGAGTTCCATATTCTAATCAGAGAGCGAGTTCCGTATTCTAATCAGAGAGCGAGTTCCATATTCTAATCAGGGAGCGAATTCCATATTCTAATCAGAGAGCGAGTTCCGTATTCAAATCAGAGAGCGAGTTCCATATTCTTATCAGGGACCGAGTTCCTTATTCTAATCAGAGAGCGAATTGCATATTCTAATCAGAGAGCGAATTGCATATTCTAATCAGGGAGCGAGTTCCATATTCTAATCAGAGAGCGAATTCCATATTCTAATCAGGGAGCGAGTTCCATATTCAAATCAGAGAGCGAGTTCCATATTCTAATCAGAGAGCGAGTTCCATATTCTAATCAGGGAGCGAGTTCCGTATTCTAATCAGAGAGCGAGTTCCATATTCTAATCATGGAACAAGTTCCGTATTCTAATCATTGAGCGAACTCCATATTCTAATCATTGAGCGAGTTCCATATTCTAATCAGAGAGCGAGTTCCATATTATAATGACAGAGCGAGTTCCATATTCTAATCAGAGAGCGAGTTCCATATTCTAATCAGAGAGCGAGTTTCATATTCTAATCAGAGAGCGAGTTCCGTATTCTAATCAAAGAGCGAATTCCATATTCTAATCAGAGAGCAAGTTCCGTATTCTAATCAGGGGGCGAGTTCCATATTCTAATCAGGAGGCAAATTACATATTCTAATCAGAGAGCGAGTTCCATATTCTAATAAGAGTGCGAGTTCCATATTCTAATCAGAGAGCGAATTGCATATTCTAATCAGAGAGCGAGTTCCATATTCTAATCAGAGAGCGACTTGCATATTCTAATCAGAGAGCGACTTGCATATTCTAATCAGAGAGCGAGTTCCATATTCTAATCAGGGAGCGAGTTCCATATTCTAATCAGAGACGAGTTCCATATTCTAATCAGAGAGCGAGTTCCGTATTCTAATCAGTGAGCGAATTCCATATTCTAATCAGATAGCGAATTCCATATTCTAATCAGAGAGCGAGTTCCTTATTCTAATCAGAGAGCGAGTTCCATACTCTAATCAGAGAGCGAGTTCCATATTCTAATCAGAGAGCGAGTTCCATATTCTAATCAGAGAGCGAGTTCCGTATTCTAATCAGAGAGCGAGTTCCTTATTCTAATCAGAGAGCGAGTTCCATATTCTAATCAGAGAGCGAGTTCCATATTATAATCAGATAGCGAGTTTCATATTCTAATCAGAGAGCGAGTTCCTTAATCTAATCAGAGAGCGAGTTCCATATGCTAATCAGAGAGCGAGTTCCTTATTCTAATCAGAGAGCGAATTCCATATTCTAATCAGAGAGCCAGTTCCATATTCTTATCAGGGACCGAGTTCCTTATTCTAATCAGAGAGCGAATTGCATATTCTAATCAGAGAGTGAATTGCATATTCTAATCAGGGAGCGAGTTCCATATTCTAATCAGAGAGCGATTTCCATATTCTAATCAGGGAGCGAGTTCCATATTCAAATCAGAGAGCGAGTTCCATATTCTAATCAGGGAGCGAGTTCCATATTCTAATCAGAGAGCGAGTTCCGTATTCTAATCAGGGAGCAAGTTCCATATTCTAATCAGAGAGCGAGTTCCGTATTCTAAACAGAGAGCGAGTTCCGTATTCTAATCAGAGAGCGAGTTACATATTATAATCACAGAGCGAGGTCCATATTCTAATCAGTGAGCGAATTCCATATTCTAATCAGATAGCGAATTCCCAATTCTAATCAGGGAGCGAGTTCCGTAATCTAATCAGGGGGCGAATTACATATTCTAATCAGGAGGCGAATTACGTATTCAAATCAGAGTGCGAGTTCCATATTCTAATCAGAGAGCGAGTTCCATATTATAATGAGAGAGCGAGCTCCATATTCTAATCAGAGAGCGAGTTCCCTATTCTAATCAGAGAGCGAGTTCCATATTCTAATCAGAGAGCGAGTTCCATATTCTAATCATGGAGCAAGTTCCAGATTCTAATCAGAGAGCGAGTTCCATATTCTAATCATTGAGCGAGTTCCGTATTCTAATCGGAGAGCAAGTTCCATATTTTAATCAGAGAGCGAGTTCCGTATTCTAATCAGAGAGCGAGTTCCATATTCTAATCAGAGAGCGAGTTCCATATTCTAATCGAAGAGCGAGTTCCGTATTCAAATCAGAGAGCGAGTTCCATATTCTAATCGGAGAGCGAGTTCCATATTCTAATCGGAGAGCGAGTTCCGTATTCTAATCAGAGAGCGAGTTCTATATTCTAATCAGGGAGTGAGTTCCATATTCTAATCAGCGAGCGAGTTCCGTATTCTAATCAGGTGGCGAATTACATATTCTAATCAGAGAGCGAGTTTGATATTCTAATCAGAGAGCGAGTTCCATATTCTAATCAGAGAGCGAGGTCCATATTCTAATCAGAGAGCGAGTTCCATATTCTAATCAGAGAGCGAGTTCCGTATTCTAATCAGAGAGCGAGTTCCATATTCAAATCAGAGAGCGAGTTCCGTATTCTAATCAGAGAGCGAGTTCCATATTCTAATCAGAGAGCAAGTTTCATATTCTAATCAGAGAGCGAATTCCATATTCTAATCAGAGAGCGAGTTCCATATTCTTATCAGGGACCGAGTTCCTTAATCTAATCAGAGAGCGAATTGCATATTCTAATCAGAGAGCGAATTGCATATTCTAATCAGGGAGCGAGTTCCATATTCTAATCAGAGAGCGAATTCCATATTCTAATCAGGGAGCGAGTTCCATATTCAAATCAGAGAGCGAGTTCCATATTCTAATCAGGGAGCGAGTTCCATATTCAAATCAGAGAGCGAGTTCCATATTCTAATCAGATAGCGAGTTTCATGTTCTAATCAGAGAGCGAGTTCCTTATTCTAATCAGAGAGCGAATTCCATATTCTAATCAGAGAGCGAGTCCAATATTCTAATCAGAGAGCGAGTTCCTTATTCTAATCAGAGAGCGAATTCCATATTCTAATCAGAGAGCGAGTTCCATATTCTTATCAGGGACCGAGTTCCTTATTCTAATCAGAGAGCGAATTGCATATTCTAATCAGAGAGTGAATTGCATATTCTAATCAGGGAGCGAGTTCCATATTCTAATCAGAGAGCGAATTCCATATTCTAATCAGGGAGCGAGTTCCATATTCAAATCAGAGAGCGAGTTCCATATTCTAATCAGGGAGCGAGTTCCATATTCTAATCAGAGAGCGAGTTCCGTATTCTAATCAGGGAGCGAGTTCCCTATTCTAATCAGAGAGCGAGTTCCATATTCTAAACAGAGAGCGAGTTCCGTATTCTAATCAGAGAGCGAGTTACATATTATAATCACAGAGCGAGTTCCATATTCTAATCAGTGAGCGAATTCCATATTCTAATCAGATAGCGAATTCCCTATTCTAATCAGGGAGCGAGTTCCGTAATCTAATCAGGGGGCGAATTACATATTCTAATCAGGAGGCGAATTACATATTCTAATCAGAGTGCGAGTTCCATATTCTAATCAGAGAGCGAGTTCCATATTCTAATGAGAGAGCGAGTTCCATATTCTAATCAGAGAGCGAGTTTCGTATTCAAATCAGAGAGCGAGTTCCATATTTTAATCAGAGAGCGAGTTCCATGTTCTAATCAGGGAGCGAGTTCCATATTCTAATCAGAGAGCGAGCTCCATATTCTAATCAGAGAGCGAGTTCCTTATTGTAATAATAGCGCGAGTTCAATATTCTAATCAGAGAGCGAATTCCATATTCTAATCAGAGAGCGAGTTCCATATTCTAATCAGGGAGCGAGTTCCATATTCTAATAAGAGAGTGAGTTCCATATTCTAATCAGAGAGCCAGTTCCGTATTCTAATCAGAGAGCGAGTTCCATATTCTAATCAGAGAGCGAGTTCCATATTCTAATCAGAGAGCGAGTTCCGTATTCTAATCAGAGAGCGAGTTCCATATTCTAATCAGGGAGCGAATTCCATATTCTAATCAGAGAGCGAGTTCCGTATTCAAATCAGAGAGCGAGTTCCATATTCTTATCAGGGACCGAGTTCCTTATTCTAATCAGAGAGCGAATTCCATATTCTAATCAGGGAGCGAGTTCCATATTCTAATCAGAGAGCGAATTCCATATTCTAATCAGGGAGCGAGTTCCATATTCAAATCAGAGAGCGAGTTCCATATTCTAATCAGAGAGCGAGTTCCATATTCTAATCAGGGAGCGAGTTCCGTATTCTAATCAGAGAGCGAGTTCCATATTCTAATCATGGAACAAGTTCCGTATTCTAATCATTGAGCGAACTCCATATTCTAATCATTGAGCGAGTTCCATATTCTAATCAGAGAGCGAGTTCCATATTATAATGACAGAGCGAGTTCCATATTCTAATCAGAGAGCGAGTTCCATATTCTAATCTGAGAGCGAGTTTCATATTCTAATCAGAGAGCGAGTTCCGTATTCTAATCAAAGAGCGAATTCCATATTCTAATCAGAGAGCAAGTTCCGTATTCTAATCAGGGGGCGAGTTCCATATTCTAATCAGGAGGCAAATTACATATTCTAATCAGAGAGCGAGTTCCATATTCTAATCAGAGTGCGAGTTCCATATTCTAATCAGAGAGCGACTTGCATATTCTAATCAGAGAGCGACTTGCATATTCTAATCAGAGAGCGAGTTCCATATTCTAATCAGGGAGCGAGTTCCATATTCTAATCAGAGACGAGTTCCATATTCTAATCAGAGAGCGAGTTCCGTATTCTAATCAGTGAGCGAATTCCATATTCTAATCAGATAGCGAATTCCATATTCTAATCAGAGAGCGAGTTCCTTATTCTAATCAGAGAGCGAGTTCCATACTCTAATCAGAGAGCGAGTTCCATATTCTCATCAGAGAGCGAGTTCCATATTCTAATCAGAGAGCGAGTTCCTTATTCTAATCAGAGAGCGAGTTCCTTATTCTAATCAGAGAGCGAGTTCCATATTCTAATCAGAGAGCGAGTTCCTTATTCTAATCAGAGAGCGAGTTCCATATTATAATCAGATAACGAGTTTCATATTCTAATCAGAGAGCGAGTTCCTTAATCTAATCAGAGAGCGAATTCCATATTCTAATCAGAGAGCGAGTTCCATATTCTAATCAGAGAGCGAGTTCCTTATTCTAATCAGAGAGCGAATTCCATATTCTAATCAGAGAGCCAGTTCCATATTCTTATCAGGGACCGAGTTCCTTATTCTAATCAGAGAGCGAATTGCATATTCTAATCAGAGAGTGAATTGCATATTCTAATCAGGGAGCGAGTTCCATATTCTAATCAGAGAGCGATTTCCATATTCTAATCAGGGAGCGAGTTCCATATTCAAATCAGAGAGCGAGTTCCATATTCTAATCAGGGAGCGAGTTCCATATTCTAATCAGAGAGCGAGTTCCGTATTCTAATCAGGGAGCGAGTTCCATATTCTAATCAGAGAGCGAGTTCCGTATTCTAAACAGAGAGCGAGTTCCGTATTCTAATCAGAGAGCGAGTTACATATTATAATCACAGAGCGAGTTCCATATTCTAATCAGTGAGCGAATTCCATATTCTAATCAGATAGCGAATTCCCAATTCTAATCAGGGAGCGAGTTCCGTAATCTAATCAGGGGGCGAATTACATATTCTAATCAGGAGGCGAATTACGTATTCTAATCAGAGTGCGAGTTCCATATTCTAATCAGAGAGCGAGTTCCATGTTCTAATGAGAGAGCGAGCTCCATATTCTAATCAGAGAGCGAGTTCCATATAGTAATAATAGCGCGAGTTCAATATTCTAATCAGAGAGCAAGTTCCATATTCTAATCAGAGAGCGATTTCCATATTCTAATCAGAGAGCGAGTTCCATATTCTAATCAGAGAGCGAGTTCCATATTCTAATCAGATAGCGAGTTCCCTATTCTAATCAGAGAGCGAGTTCCATATTCTAATCAGAGAGGGAGTTCCATATTCTAATCAGAGAGCGAGTTCCGTATTCTAATCAGAGAGCGAGTTCCATATTCTAATCATGGAGCAAGTTCCAGATTCTAATCAGAGAGCGAGTTCCATATTCTAATCATTGAGCGAGTTCCGTATTCTAATCTGAGAGCGACTTCCATATTCTAATCAGGGAGCGAGTTCCATGTTCTAATCAGAGTGCGAG
The DNA here is from genome assembly GCF_964194155.1 of Cetorhinus maximus. NCBI lineage: Eukaryota > Metazoa > Chordata > Chondrichthyes > Lamniformes > Cetorhinidae > Cetorhinus > Cetorhinus maximus. The sequence continues at coordinate 27,568 of NW_027596670.1, forward strand.
TTCCATATTCTAATCAGAGTGCGAGTTCCATATTCTAATCAGAGAGCGAATTGCATATTCTAATCAGAGAGCGAGTTCCATATTCTAATCAGGGAGCGAGTTCCATATTCTAATCAGAGAGCGAGTTCCATATTCTAATCAGAGAGCGAGTTCCGTATTCAAATCAGTGAACGGATTCCATATTCTAATCAGAGAGCGAGTTCCATATTCTAATCAGAGAGCGAGTTCCTTATTCTAATCAGAGAGCGAGTTCCATATTCTAATCAGAGAGCGAGTTCCATATTCTAATCAGAGAGCGAGTTCCGTATTCTAATCAGAGAGCGAGTTCCTTATTCTAATCAGAGAGCGAGTTCCATATTCTAATCAGAGAGCGAGTTCCATATTCTAATCAGATAGCGAGTTTCATGTTCTAATCAGAGAGCGAGTTCCTTATTCTAATCAGAGAGCGAATTCCATATTCTAATCAGAGAGCGAGTTCCATATTCTAATCAGAGAGCGAGTTCCTTATTCTAATCAGAGAGCGAATTCCATATTCTAATCAGAGAGCGAGTTCCATATTCTTAACAGGGACCGAGTTCCTTATTCTAATCAGAGAGCGAATTGCATATTCTAATCAGAGAGTGAATTGCATATTCTAATCAGGGAGCGAGTTCCATATTCTAATCAGAGAGCGAATTCCATATTCTAATCAGGGAGCGAGTTCCATATTCAAATCAGAGAGCGAGTTCCATATTCTAATCAGGGAGCGAGTTCCCTATTCTAATCAGAGAGCGAGTTCCATATTCTAAACAGAGAGCGAGTTCCGTATTCTAATCAGAGAGCGAGTTACATATTATAATCACAGAGCGAGTTCCATATTCTAATCAGTGAGCGAATTCCATATTCTAATCAGATAGCGAATTCCCTATTCTAATCAGGAAGCGAGTTCCGTAATCTAATCAGGGGGCGAATTACATATTCTAATCAGGAGGCGAATTACATATTCTAATCAGAGAGCGAGTTCCATATTCTAATCAGAGAGCGAGTTCCATATTCTAATGAGAGAGCGAGTTCCATATTCTAATCAGAGAGCGAGTTTCGTATTCAAATCAGAGAGCGAGTTCCATGTTCTAATCAGGGAGCGAGTTCCATATTCTAATCAGAGAGCGAGCTCCATATTCTAATCAGAGAGCGAGTTTCATATTCTAATCAGAGAGCGAGTTCCATATTCTAATAAGAGAGTGAGTTCCATATTCTAATCAGAGAGCCAGTTCCGTATTCTAATCAGAGAGCGAGTTCCATATTCTAATCAGAGAGCGAGTTCCATATTCTAATCAGAGAGCGAGTTCCGTATTCTAATCAGAGAGCGAGTTCCATATTCTAATCAGGGAGCGAATTCCATATTCTAATCAGAGAGCGAGTTCCGTATTCAAATCAGAGAGCGAGTTCCATATTCTTATCAGGGACCGAGTTCCTTATTCTAATCAGAGAGCGAATTGCATATTCTAATCAGAGAGCGAATTGCATATTCTAATCAGGGAGCGAGTTCCATATTCTAATCAGAGAGCGAATTCCATATTCTAATCAGGGAGCGAGTTCCATATTCAAATCAGAGAGCGAGTTCCATATTCTAATCAGAGAGCGAGTTCCATATTCTAATCAGGGAGCGAGTTCCGTATTCTAATCAGAGAGCGAGTTCCATATTCTAATCATGGAACAAGTTCCGTATTCTAATCATTGAGCGAACTCCATATTCTAATCATTGAGCGAGTTCCATATTCTAATCAGAGAGCGAGTTCCATATTATAATGACAGAGCGAGTTCCATATTCTAATCAGAGAGCGAGTTCCATATTCTAATCAGAGAGCGAGTTTCATATTCTAATCAGAGAGCGAGTTCCGTATTCTAATCAAAGAGCGAATTCCATATTCTAATCAGAGAGCAAGTTCCGTATTCTAATCAGGGGGCGAGTTCCATATTCTAATCAGGAGGCAAATTACATATTCTAATCAGAGAGCGAGTTCCATATTCTAATAAGAGTGCGAGTTCCATATTCTAATCAGAGAGCGAATTGCATATTCTAATCAGAGAGCGAGTTCCATATTCTAATCAGAGAGCGACTTGCATATTCTAATCAGAGAGCGACTTGCATATTCTAATCAGAGAGCGAGTTCCATATTCTAATCAGGGAGCGAGTTCCATATTCTAATCAGAGACGAGTTCCATATTCTAATCAGAGAGCGAGTTCCGTATTCTAATCAGTGAGCGAATTCCATATTCTAATCAGATAGCGAATTCCATATTCTAATCAGAGAGCGAGTTCCTTATTCTAATCAGAGAGCGAGTTCCATACTCTAATCAGAGAGCGAGTTCCATATTCTAATCAGAGAGCGAGTTCCATATTCTAATCAGAGAGCGAGTTCCGTATTCTAATCAGAGAGCGAGTTCCTTATTCTAATCAGAGAGCGAGTTCCATATTCTAATCAGAGAGCGAGTTCCATATTATAATCAGATAGCGAGTTTCATATTCTAATCAGAGAGCGAGTTCCTTAATCTAATCAGAGAGCGAGTTCCATATTCTAATCAGAGAGCGAGTTCCTTATTCTAATCAGAGAGCGAATTCCATATTCTAATCAGAGAGCCAGTTCCATATTCTTATCAGGGACCGAGTTCCTTATTCTAATCAGAGAGCGAATTGCATATTCTAATCAGAGAGTGAATTGCATATTCTAATCAGGGAGCGAGTTCCATATTCTAATCAGAGAGCGATTTCCATATTCTAATCAGGGAGCGAGTTCCATATTCAAATCAGAGAGCGAGTTCCATATTCTAATCAGGGAGCGAGTTCCATATTCTAATCAGAGAGCGAGTTCCGTATTCTAATCAGGGAGCAAGTTCCATATTCTAATCAGAGAGCGAGTTCCGTATTCTAAACAGAGAGCGAGTTCCGTATTCTAATCAGAGAGCGAGTTACATATTATAATCACAGAGCGAGGTCCATATTCTAATCAGTGAGCGAATTCCATATTCTAATCAGATAGCGAATTCCCAATTCTAATCAGGGAGCGAGTTCCGTAATCTAATCAGGGGGCGAATTACATATTCTAATCAGGAGGCGAATTACGTATTCAAATCAGAGTGCGAGTTCCATATTCTAATCAGAGAGCGAGTTCCATATTATAATGAGAGAGCGAGCTCCATATTCTAATCAGAGAGCGAGTTCCCTATTCTAATCAGAGAGCGAGTTCCATATTCTAATCAGAGAGCGAGTTCCATATTCTAATCAGATAGCGAGTTCCCTATTCTAATCAGAGAGCGAGTTCCATATTCTAATCAGAGAGGGAGTTCCATATTCTAATCAGAGAGCGAGTTCCATATTCTAATCAGAGAGCGAGTTCCATATTCTAATCATGGAGCAAGTTCCAGATTCTAATCAGAGAGCGAGTTCCATATTCTAATCATTGAGCGAGTTCCGTATTCTAATCGGAGAGCAAGTTCCATATTTTAATCAGAGAGCGAGTTCCGTATTCTAATCAGAGAGCGAGTTCCATATTCTAATCAGAGAGCGAGTTCCATATTCTAATCGAAGAGCGAGTTCCGTATTCAAATCAGAGAGCGAGTTCCATATTCTAATCGGAGAGCGAGTTCCATATTCTAATCGGAGAGCGAGTTCCGTATTCTAATCAGAGAGCGAGTTCTATATTCTAATCAGGGAGTGAGTTCCATATTCTAATCAGCGAGCGAGTTCCGTATTCTAATCAGGTGGCGAATTACATATTCTAATCAGAGAGCGAGTTTGATATTCTAATCAGAGAGCGAGTTCCATATTCTAATCAGAGAGCGAGGTCCATATTCTAATCAGAGAGCGAGTTCCATATTCTAATCAGAGAGCGAGTTCCGTATTCTAATCAGAGAGCGAGTTCCATATTCAAATCAGAGAGCGAGTTCCGTATTCTAATCAGAGAGCGAGTTCCATATTCTAATCAGAGACCAAGTTTCATATTCTAATCAGAGAGCGAATTCCATATTCTAATCAGAGAGCGAGTTCCATATTCTTATCAGGGACCGAGTTCCTTAATCTAATCAGAGAGCGAATTGCATATTCTAATCAGAGAGCGAATTGCATATTCTAATCAGGGAGCGAGTTCCATATTCTAATCAGAGAGCGAATTCCATATTCTAATCAGGGAGCGAGTTCCATATTCAAATCAGAGAGCGAGTTCCATATTCTAATCAGAGAGCAAGTTTCATATTCTAATCAGAGAGCGAATTCCATATTCTAATCAGAGAGCGAGTTCCATATTCTTATCAGGGACCGAGTTCCTTAATCTAATCAGAGAGCGAATTGCATATTCTAATCAGAGAGCGAATTGCATATTCTAATCAGGGAGCGAGTTCCATATTCTAATCAGAGAGCGAATTCCATATTCTAATCAGGGAGCGAGTTCCATATTCAAATCAGAGAGCGAGTTCCATATTCTAATCAGGGAGCGAGTTCCATATTCTAATCAGAGACCGAGTTCCGTATTCTAATCAGGGAGCGAGTTCCATATTCTAATCAGAGAGCGAGTTCCGTATTCTAAACAGAGAGCGAGTTCCGTATTCTAATCAGAGAACGAGTTCCATATTATAATCACAGAGCGAGTTCCATATTCTAATAAGTGAGCGAATTCCATATTCTAATCAGATAGCGAATTCCATATTCTAATCAGGGAGCGAGTTCCGTAATCTAATCAGGGGGCGAATTACATATTCTAATCAGGAGGCGAATTACATATTCTAATCAGAGAGCGAGTTCCATATTCTAATGAGAGAGCGAGTTCCATATTCAAATCAGAGAGCGAGTTCCATATTCTAATCAGAGAGCGAGTTCCATATTCTAATCAGGGAGCGAGTTCCGTATTCTAATCAGAGAGCGAGTTCCATATTCTAATCATGGAGCAAGTTCCGTATTCTAATCATTGAGCGAATTCCATATTCTAATCATTGAGCGAGTTCCATATTCTAATCAGAGAGCGAGTTCCATATTATAATGACAGAGCGAGTTCCATATTCTAATCAGAGAGTGAGTTCCATATTCAAATCAGAGAGCGAGTTCCATATTCAAATCAGAGAGCGAGTTCCATATTCTAATCAGAGAGCGAATTCCATATTCTAATCAGGGAGCGAGTTCCGTATTCTAATCAGGGGGCGAATTAGATATTCTAATCAGAGGGCGAGTTCCATATTCTAATCAGAGAGCGAGTTCCATATTGTAATAATAGCGCGAGTTCAATATTCTAATCAGAGAGCAAGTTCCATATTCTAATCAGAGAGCGATTTCCATATTCTAATCAGAGAGCGAGTTCCATATTCTAATCAGAGAGCGAGTTCCATATTCTAATCAGATAGCGAGTTCCCTATTCTAATCAGAGAGCGAGTTCCATATTCTAATCAGAGAGGGAGTTCCATATTCTAATCAGAGAGCGAGTTCCATATTCTAATCAGAGAGCGAGTTCCATATTCTAATCATGGAGCAAGTTCCAGATTCTAATCAGAGAGCGAGTTCCATATTCTAATCATTGAGCGAGTTCCGTATTCTAATCGGAGAGCAAGTTCCATATTTTAATCAGAGAGCGAGTTCCGTATTCTAATCAGAGAGCGAGTTCCATATTCTAATCAGAGAGCGAGTTCCATATTCTAATCGAAGAGCGAGTTCCGTATTCAAATCAGAGAGCGAGTTCCATATTCTAATCGGAGAGCGAGTTCCATATTCTAATCGGAGAGCGAGTTCCGTATTCTAATCAGAGAGCGAGTTCTATATTCTAATCAGGGAGTGAGTTCCATATTCTAATCAGCGAGCGAGTTCCGTATTCTAATCAGGTGGCGAATTACATATTCTAATCAGAGAGCGAGTTTGATATTCTAATCAGAGAGCGAGTTCCATATTCTAATCAGAGAGCGAGGTCCATATTCTAATCAGAGAGCGAGTTCCATATTCTAATCAGAGAGCGAGTTCCGTATTCTAATCAGAGAGCGAGTTCCATATTCAAATCAGAGAGCGAGTTCCGTATTCTAATCAGAGAGCGAGTTCCATATTCTAATCAGAGAGCAAGTTTCATATTCTAATCAGAGAGCGAATTCCATATTCTAATCAGAGAGCGAGTTCCATATTCTTATCAGGGACCGAGTTCCTTAATCTAATCAGAGAGCGAATTGCATATTCTAATCAGAGAGCGAATTGCATATTCTAATCAGGGAGCGAGTTCCATATTCTAATCAGAGAGCGAATTCCATATTCTAATCAGGGAGCGAGTTCCATATTCAAATCAGAGAGCGAGTTCCATATTCTAATCAGAGAGCAAGTTTCATATTCTAATCAGAGAGCGAATTCCATATTCTAATCAGAGAGCGAGTTCCATATTCTTATCAGGGACCGAGTTCCTTAATCTAATCAGAGAGCGAATTGCATATTCTAATCAGAGAGCGAATTGCATATTCTAATCAGGGAGCGAGTTCCATATTCTAATCAGAGAGCGAATTCCATATTCTAATCAGGGAGCGAGTTCCATATTCAAATCAGAGAGCGAGTTCCATATTCTAATCAGGGAGCGAGTTCCATATTCTAATCAGAGAGCGAGTTCCGTATTCTAATCAGGGAGCGAGTTCCATATTCTAATCAGAGAGCGAGTTCCGTATTCTAAACAGAGAGCGAGTTCCGTATTCTAATCAGAGAACGAGTTCCATATTATAATCACAGAGCGAGTTCCATATTCTAATAAGTGAGCGAATTCCATATTCTAATCAGATAGCGAATTCCATATTCTAATCAGGGAGCGAGTTCCGTAATCTAATCAGGGGGCGAATTACATATTCTAATCAGGAGGCGAATTACATATTCTAATCAGAGAGCGAGTTCCATATTCTAATCAGAGAGCGAGTTCCATATTCAAATCAGAGAGCGAGTTCCATATTCTAATCAGAGAGCGAGTTCCATATTCTAATCAGGGAGCGAGTTCCGTATTCTAATCAGAGAGCGAGTTCCATATTCTAATCATGGAGCAAGTTCCGTATTCTAATCATTGAGCGAATTCCATATTCTAATCATTGAGCGAGTTCCATATTCTAATCAGAGAGCGAGTTCCATATTATAATGACAGAGCGAGTTCCATATTCTAATCAGAGAGCGAGATCCATATTCTAATCAGAGAGCAAGTTCCATATTCTAATCAGGGAGTGAGTTCCATATTCTAATCAGAGAGCGAGTTTCATATTCTAATCAGAGAGCGAGTTACGTATTCTAATCAAAGAGCGAATTCCATATTCTAATCAGAGAGCGAGTTCCGTATTCTAATCAGGGGGCGAGTTCCATATTCTAATCAGGAGGCAAATTACATATGCTAATCAGAGTGCGAGTTCCATATTCTAATCAGAGAGCGAATTGCATATTCTAATCAGGGAGCGAGTTCCATATTCTAATCAGGGGGCGAGTTCCATATTCTAATCAGAGAGCGAGTTCCATATTCTAATCAGAGAGCGAGTTCCGTATTCAAATCAGTGAGCGGATTCCATATTGTAATCAGATAGCGAATTCCATATTCTAATCTGGGAGTGAGTTCCGTATTCTAATCAGAGACCGACTTCCATATTCTAATCAGAGAGCGAGTTCCTTATTCTAATCAGAGAGCGAGTTCCATACTCTAATCAGAGAGCGAGTTCCATATTCTAATCAGAGAGCGAGTTCCATATTCTAATCAGAGAGCGAGTTCCGTATTCTAATCAGAGAGCGAGTTTTTTATTCTAATCAGAGAGCAAGTTCCATATTCTAATCAGAGAGCGAGTTCCATATTCTAATCAGATAGCGAGTTTCATGTTCTAATCAGAGAGCGAGTTCCTTATTCTAATCAGAGAGCGAATTCCATATTCTAATCAGAGAGCGAGTTCCATATTCTAATCAGAGAGCGAGTTCCTTATTCTAATCAGAGAGCGAATTGCATATTCTAATCAGAGAGTGAATTGCATATTCTAATCAGGGAGCGAGTTCCATATTCTAATCAGAGAGCGAATTCCATATTCTAATCAGGGAGCGAGTTCCATATTCTAATCAGAGAGCGAGTTCCATATTCTAATCAGGGAGCGAGTTCCATATTCTAATCAGAGAGCGAGTTCCGTATTCTAATCAGGGAGCGAGTTCCCTATTCTAATCAGAGAGCGAGTTCCGTATTCTAATCAGAGAGCGAGTTCCATATTCTAATCAGGGAGCGAATTCCATATTCTAATCAGAGAGCGAGTTCCGTATTCAAATCAGAGAGCGAGTTCCATATTCTTATCAGGGACCGAGTTCCTTATTCTAATCAGAGAGCGAATTGCATATTCTAATCAGGGAGCGAGTTCCATATTCTAATCAGAGAGCGAATTCCATATTCTAATCAGGGAGCGAGTTCCATATTCAAATCAGAGAGCGAGTTCCATATTCTAATCAGAGAGCGAGTTCCATATTCTAATCAGGGAGCGAGTTCCGTATTCTAATCAGAGAGCGAGTTCCATATTCTAATCATGGAACAAGTTCCGTATTCTAATCATTGAGCGAGCTCCATATTCTAATCATTGAGCGAGTTCCATATTCTAATCAGAGAGCGAGTTCCATATTATAATGACAGAGCGAGTTCCATATTCTAATCAGAGAGCGAGTTCCATATTCTAATCAGAGAGCGAGTTTCATATTCTAATCAGAGAGCGAATTCCGTATTCTAATCAAAGAGCGAATTCCATATTCTAATCAGAGAGCAAGTTCCGTATTCTAATCAGGGGGCGAGTTCCATATTCTAATCAGGAGGCAAATTACATATTCTAATCAGAGAGCGAGTTCCATATTCTAATCAGAGTGCGAGTTCCATATTCTAATCAGAGAGCGAATTGCATATTCTAATCAGAGAGCGAGTTCCATATTCTAATCAGAGAGCGACTTGCATATTCTAATCAGAGAGCGAGTTCCATATTCTAATCAGGGAGCGAGTTCCATATTCTAATCAGAGACGAGTTCCATATTCTAATCAGAGAGCGAGTTCCGTATTCTAATCAGTGAGCGAATTCCATATTCTAATCAGATAGCGAATTCCATATTCTAATCAGAGAGCGAGTTCCTTATTCTAATCAGAGAGCGAGTTCCATACTCTAATCAGAGAGCGAGTTCCATATTCTAATCAGAGAGCGAGTTCCATATTCTAATCAGAGAGCGAGTTCCGTATTCTAATCAGAGAGCGAGTTCCTTATTCTAATCAGAGAGCGAGTTCCACATTCTAATCAGAGAGCGAGTTCCATATTATAATCAGATAGCGAGTTTCATATTCTAATCAGAGAGCGAGTTCCTTAATCTAATCAGAGAGCGAATTCCATATTCTAATCAGAGAGCGAGTTCCATATTCTAATCAGAGAGCGAGTTCCTTATTCTAATCAGAGAGCGAATTCCATATTCTAATCAGAGAGCCAGTTCCATATTCTTATCAGGGACCGAGTTCCTTATTCTAATCAGAGAGCGAATTGCATATTCTAATCAGAGAGTGAATTGCATATTCTAATCAGGGAGCGAGTTCCATATTCTAATCAGAGAGCGATTTCCATATTCTAATCAGGGAGCGAGTTCCATATTCAAATCAGAGAGCGAGTTCCATATTCTAATCAGGGAGCGAGTTCCATATTCTAATCAGAGAGCGAGTTCCGTATTCTAATCAGGGAGCGAGTTCCATATTCTAATCAGAGAGCGAGTTCCGTATTCTAAACAGAGAGCGAGTTCCGTATTCTAATCAGAGAGCGAGTTACATATTATAATCACAGAGCGAGTTCCATATTCTAATCAGTGAGCGAATTCCATATTCTAATCAGATAGCGAATTCCCAATTCTAATCAGGGAGCGAGTTCCGTAATCTAATCAGGGGGCGAATTACATATTCTAATCAGGAGGCGAATTACGTATTCTAATCAGAGTGCGAGTTCCATATTGTAATAATAGCGCGAGTTCAATATTCTAATCAGAGAGCAAGTTCCATATTCTAATCAGAGAGCGATTTCCATATTCTAATCAGAGAGCGAGTTCCAAATTCTAATCAGAGAGCGAGTTCCATATTCTAATCAGATAGCGAGTTCCCTATTCTAATCAGAGAGCGAGTTCCATATTCTAATCAGAGAGGGAGTTCCATATTCTAATCAGAGAGCGAGTTCCGTATTCTAATCAGAGAGCGAGTTCCATATTCTAATCATGGAGCAAGTTCCAGATTCTAATCAGAGAGCGAGTTCCATATTCTAATCATTGAGCGAGTTCCGTATTCTAATCGGAGAGCAAGTTCCATATTTTAATCAGAGAGCGAGTTCCGTATTCTAATCAGAGAGCGAGTTCCATATTCTAATCAGAGAGCGAGTTCCATATTCTAATCGAAGAGCGAGTTCCGTATTCAAATCAGAGAGCGAGTTCCATATTCTAATCGGAGAGCGAGTTCCATATTCTAATCGGAGAGCGAGTTCCGTATTCTAATCAGAGAGCGACTTCTATATTCTAATCAGGGAGCGAGTTCCATATTCTAATCGGAGAGCGAGTTCCATATTCTAATCGGAGAGCGAGTTCCGTATTCTAATCAGAGAGCGACTTCTATATTCTAATCAGAGAGCGAGTTCCATATTGTAATAATAGCGCGAGTTCAATATTCTAATCAGAGAGCAAGTTCCATATTCTAATCAGAGAGCGATTTCCATATTCTATTCAGAGAGCGAGTTCCAAATTCTAATCAGAGAGCGAGTTCCATATTCTAATCAGATAGCGAGTTCCCTATTCTAATCAGAGAGCGAGTTCCATATTCTAATCAGAGAGGGAGTTCCATATTCTAATCAGAGAGCTAGTTCCGTATTCTAATCAGAGAGCGAGTTACATATTATAATCACAGAGCGAGTTCCATATTCTAATCAGTGAGCGAATTCCATATTCTAATCAGATAGCGAATTCCCTATTCTAATCAGGGAGCGAGTTCCGTAATCTAATCAGGGGGCGAATTACATATTCTAATCAGGAGGCGAATTACATATTCTAATCAGAGTGCGAGTTCCATATTCTAATCAGAGAGCGAGTTCCATATTCTAATGAGAGAGCGAGTTCCATATTCTAATCAGAGAGCGAGTTTCGTATTCAAATCAGAGAGCGAGTTCCATATTTTAATCAGAGAGCGAGTTCCATGTTCTAATCAGGGAGCGAGTTCCATATTCTAATCAGAGAGCGAGCTCCATATTCTAATCAGAGAGCGAGTTCCTTATTGTAATAATAGCGCGAGTTCAATATTCTAATCAGAGAGCGAATTCCATATTCTAATCAGAGAGCGAGTTCCATATTCTAATCAGGGAGCGAGTTCCATATTCTAATAAGAGAGTGAGTTCCATATTCTAATCAGAGAGCCAGTTCCGTATTCTAATCAGAGAGCGAGTTCCATATTCTAATCAGAGAGCGAGTTCCATATTCTAATCAGAGAGCGAGTTCCGTATTCTAATCAGAGAGCGAGTTCCATATTCTAATCAGGGAGCGAATTCCATATTCTAATCAGAGAGCGAGTTCCGTATTCAAATCAGAGAGCGAGTTCCATATTCTTATCAGGGACCGAGTTCCTTATTCTAATCAGAGAGCGAATTCCATATTCTAATCAGGGAGCGAGTTCCATATTCTAATCAGAGAGCGAATTCCATATTCTAATCAGGGAGCGAGTTCCATATTCAAATCAGAGAGCGAGTTCCATATTCTAATCAGAGAGCGAGTTCCATATTCTAATCAGGGAGCGAGTTCCGTATTCTAATCAGAGAGCGAGTTCCATATTCTAATCATGGAACAAGTTCCGTATTCTAATCATTGAGCGAACTCCATATTCTAATCATTGAGCGAGTTCCATATTCTAATCAGAGAGCGAGTTCCATATTATAATGACAGAGCGAGTTCCATATTCTAATCAGAGAGCGAGTTCCATATTCTAATCTGAGAGCGAGTTTCATATTCTAATCAGAGAGCGAGTTCCGTATTCTAATCAAAGAGCGAATTCCATATTCTAATCAGAGAGCAAGTTCCGTATTCTAATCAGGGGGCGAGTTCCATATTCTAATCAGGAGGCAAATTACATATTCTAATCAGAGAGCGAGTTCCATATTCTAATCAGAGTGCGAGTTCCATATTCTAATCAGAGAGCGACTTGCATATTCTAATCAGAGAGCGACTTGCATATTCTAATCAGAAAGCGAGTTCCATATTCTAATCAGGGAGCGAGTTCCATATTCTAATCAGAGACGAGTTCCATATTCTAATCAGAGAGCGAGTTCCGTATTCTAATCAGTGAGCGAATTCCATATTCTAATCAGATAGCGAATTCCATATTCTAATCAGAGAGCGAGTTCCTTATTCTAATCAGAGAGCGAGTTCCATACTCTAATCAGAGAGCGAGTTCCATATTCTCATCAGAGAGCGAGTTCCATATTCTAATCAGAGAGCGAGTTCCTTATTCTAATCAGAGAGCGAGTTCCTTATTCTAATCAGAGAGCGAGTTCCATATTCTAATCAGAGAGCGAGTTCCTTATTCTAATCAGAGAGCGAGTTCCATATTATAATCAGATAGCGAGTTTCATATTCTAATCAGAGAGCGAGTTCCTTAATCTAATCAGAGAGCGAATTCCATATTCTAATCAGAGAGCGAGTTCCATATTCTAATCAGAGAGCGAGTTCCTTATTCTAATCAGAGAGCGAATTCCATATTCTAATCAGAGAGCCAGTTCCATATTCTTATCAGGGACCGAGTTCCTTATTCTAATCAGAGAGCGAATTGCATATTCTAATCAGAGAGTGAATTGCATATTCTAATCAGGGAGCGAGTTCCATATTCTAATCAGAGAGCGATTTCCATATTCTAATCAGGGAGCGAGTTCCATATTCAAATCAGAGAGCGAGTTCCATATTCTAATCAGGGAGCGAGTTCCATATTCTAATCAGAGAGCGAGTTCCGTATTCTAATCAGGGAGCGAGTTCCATATTCTAATCAGAGAGCGAGTTCCGTATTCTAAACAGAGAGCGAGTTCCGTATTCTAATCAGAGAGCGAGTTACATATTATAATCACAGAGCGAGTTCCATATTCTAATCAGTGAGCGAATTCCATATTCTAATCAGATAGCGAATTCCCAATTCTAATCAGGGAGCGAGTTCCGTAATCTAATCAGGGGGCGAATTACATATTCTAATCAGGAGGCGAATTACGTATTCTAATCAGAGTGCGAGTTCCATATTCTAATCAGAGAGCGAGTTCCATGTTCTAATGAGAGAGCGAGCTCCATATTCTAATCAGAGAGCGAGTTCCATATAGTAATAATAGCGCGAGTTCAATATTCTAATCAGAGAGCAAGTTCCATATTCTAATCAGAGAGCGATTTCCATATTCTAATCAGAGAGCGAGTTCCATATTCTAATCAGAGAGCGAGTTCCATATTCTAATCAGATAGCGAGTTCCCTATTCTAATCAGAGAGCGAGTTCCATATTCTAATCAGAGAGGGAGTTCCATATTCTAATCAGAGAGCGAGTTCCGTATTCTAATCAGAGAGCGAGTTCCATATTCTAATCATGGAGCAAGTTCCAGATTCTAATCAGAGAGCGAGTTCCATATTCTAATCATTGAGCGAGTTCCGTATTCTAATCGGAGAGCAAATTCCATATTTTAATCAGAGAGCGAGTTCCGTATTCTAATCAGAGAGCGAGTTCCATATTCTAATCAGAGAGCGAGTTCCATATTCTAATCGAAGAGCGAGTTCCGTATTCAAATCAGAGAGCGAGTTCCATATTCTAATCGGAGAGCGAGTTCCATTGTCTAATCGGAGAGCGAGTTCCGTATTCTAATCAGAGAGCGAGTTCTATATTCTAATCAGGGAGCGAGTTCCATATTCTAATCAGCGAGCGAGTTCCGTATTCTAATCAGGTGGCGAATTACATATTCTAATCAGAGAGCGAGTTTGATATTCTAATCAGAGAGCGAGTTCCATATTCTAATCAGAGAGCGAGGTCCATATTCTAATCAGAGAGCGAGTTCCATATTCTAATCAGAGAGCGAGTTCCGTATTCTAATCAGAGAGCGAATTCCATATTCTAATCAGAGAGCGAGTTCCATATTCTTATCAGGGACCGAGTTCCTTAATCTAATCAGGGAGCGAATTCCATATTCTAATCAGAGAGCGAATTGCATATTCTAATCAGGGAGCGAGTTCCATATTCTAATCAGAGAGCGAATTCCATATTCTAATCAGGGAGCGAGTTCCATATTCAAATCAGAGAGCGAGTTCCATATTCTAATCAGAGAGCAAGTTTCATATTCTAATCAGAGAGCGAATTCCATATTCTAATCAGAGAGCGAGTTCCATATTCTTATCAGGGACCGAGTTCCTTAATCTAATCAGAGAGCGAATTGCATATTCTAATCAGAGAGCGAATTGCATATTCTAATCAGGGAGCGAGTTCCATATTCTAATCAGAGAGCGAATTCCATATTCTAATCAGGGAGCGAGTTCCATATTCAAATCAGAGAGCGAGTTCCATATTCTAATCAGGGAGCGAGTTCCATATTCTAATCAGAGAGCGAGTTCCGTATTCTAATCAGGGAGCGAGTTCCATATTCTAATCAGAGAGCGAGTTCCGTATTCTAAACAGAGAGCGAGTTCCGTATTCTAATCAGAGAACGAGTTCCATATTATAATCACAGAGCGAGTTCCATATTCTAATAAGTGAGCGAATTCCATATTCTAATCAGATAGCGAATTCCATATTCTAATCAGGGAGCGAGGTCCGTAATCTAATCAGGGGGCGAATTACATATTCTAATCAGGAGGCGAATTACATATTCTAATCAGAGTGCGAGTTCCATATTCTAATCAGAGAGCGAGTTCCATATTCTAATGAGAGAGCGAGTTCCATATTCTAATCAGAGAGCGAGTTTCATATTCAAATCAGAGAGCGAGTTCCATATTCTAATCAGAAAGCGAATTACATATTCTAATCAGAGAGCGAGTTCCATATTCTAATCAGAGAGCGAGTTCCATATTCTGATCAAGGAGCGAGTTCCATATTCTAATCAGAGAGCGAGTTCCATATTCTAATCAGAGCGAGTTCCATATTGTAATAATAGCGCGAGTTCAATATTCTAATCAGAGAGCGAGTTCCATATTTAAATCAGAGAGCGAGTTCCATATTCTAATCAGAGAGCGAGTTCCATATTCTAATCAGATAGCGAGTTCCCTATTCTAATCAGAGAGCGAGTTCCATATTCTAATCAGTGAGGGAGTTCCATATTCTAATCAGAGAGCGAGTTCCGTATTCAAATCAGAGAGCGAGTTCCATATTATAATCGGAGAGCGAGTTCCGTATTCTAATCAGGGAACGAGTTCCATATTCTAATCAGAGAGCGAGTTCCGTATTCTAATCGGAGAGCGAGTTCCATATTATAATCGGAGAGCGAGTTCCGTATTCTAATCAGGGAGCGAGTTCCATATTCTAATCAGAGAGCGTGTTCCATATTCTAATCGAAGAGCGATTTCCGTATTCTAATCAGAGAGCGAGTTCCATATTCTAATCGGAGAGCGAGTTCCATATTCTAATCGGAGAGCGAGTTCCGTATTCTAATCAGAGAGCGAGTTCTATATTCTAATCAGAGAGCGAGTTCAATATTGTAATCAGAGAGCGAGTTCCGTATTCTAATCAGGTGGCGAATTACATATTCTAATCAGAGAGCGAGTTTGATATTCTAATCAGAGAGCGAGTTCCATATTCTAATCAGAGAGGGAGGTCCATATTCTAATCAGAGAGCGAGTTCCGTATTCTAATCAGAGAGCGAGTTCCACATTCTAATGAGAGAGCGAGTTTCATATTCTAATCAGAGTGCGAGTTACATATTCTAATAAGGGAGCGAATTCCATATTCTAATCAGAGAGCGAGTTCCATATTCTAATAAGAGAGCGAGTACCGTATTCTAGTCAGAGAGCGAGTTCCATATTCTAATCAGAGAGCAAGTTTCATATTCTAATCAGAGAGCGAATTCCATATTCTAATCAGAGAGCGAGTTCCATATTCTTATCAGGGACCGAGTTCCTTATTCGAATCAGAGAGCGAATTGCATATTCTAATCAGAGAGCGAATTGCATATTCTAATCAGGGAGCGAGTTCCATATTCTAATCAGAGAGCGAGTTCCATATTCTAATCAGAGAGCGAGTTCCATATTATAATCACAGAGCGAGTTCCATATTCTAATCAGAGAGCGATTTCCATATTCAAATCAGAGAGCGAGTTGCATATTCTAATCAGAGAGCGAGTTCCATATTCTAATCAGAGAGCGAGTTTCATATTCTAATCATAGTGCGAGTTCCATATTCTAATCAGAGAGCGAGTTCCATATTCTAATCAGGGAGCGAGTTCCATATTCTAATCAGAGAGCTAGTTTCATATTCTAATCATAGAGCGAGTTCCATATTCTAATCAGAGAGCGAGTTCCATATTATAATCACAAAGCGAGTTCCATATTCTAATCAGAGAGCGAGTTCCATATTCTAATCAGAGAGCGAGTTCCATATTCTAATCAGGGAGTCAGTTCCATATTCTAATCAGAGAGCGAATTCCATATTCTAATCAGAGAGCGAGTTCCGTATTCTAATCAAAGAGCGAATTCCATATTCTAATCAGAGAGCGAGTTCCGTATTCTAATCAGGGGGCGAGTTCCATATTCTAATCAGAGAGCGAATTGCATATTCTAATCAGAGAGCGAGTTCCATATTCTAATCAGAAAGCGAGGTCCATATTTTAATCAGAGAGCAAGTTTCCTATTCTAATCAGAGAGCGAGTTCCATATTCTAATCAAAGAGCGAGTTCCGTATTCTAATCAGAGAGCGAGTTCCATATTCTAATCAGAGAGCGAGTTCCATATTCTAATCAGTGAGCCAGTTCCGTATTCTAATCAGGGAGCGAGTTCCATATTCTAATCTGAGAGCGAGTTCCGTATTCTAATCAGGGAGCGAGTTCCATATTCTAATCAGAGAGCGAGTTCCATATTCTAAACAGAGAGCGAGTTCCGTATTCTAATCAGAGAGTGAGTTCCATATTATAATCAAAGAGCGAGTTCCATATTCTAATCAGTGAGCGAATTCCATATTCTAATCAGATAGTGAGTTCCGTATTCTAATCAGTGGGCGAATTACATATTCTAATCAGGAGTCGAATTACATATTCTAATCAGAGTGCGAGTTCCATATTGTAATCAGAGAGCGAGTTCCATATTCTAATCAGAGAGCGAGTTTCATATTCAAATCAGAGAGCGAGTTCCATATTCTAATCAGAGAGCGAGTTCCATATTCTAATCAGGGAGCGAGTTCCGTATTCTAATCAGAGAGCTAGCTCCATATACTAATCAGAGAGTGAGTTCCATATTGTAATAATAGCGCGAGTTCAATATTCTAATCAGAGAGCGAGTTCTATATTCCAATCAGAGAGCGAGTTCCATATTCTAATCAGAGAGCGAGTTCCATATTCTAATCAGAGAGCGTGTTCCATATTCTAATCAGATAGCGAGTGCCATATTCTAATCAGAGAGCGAGTTCCATATTCTAATCAGAGAGCGAGTTCCGTAGTCTAATCAGAGAGCGAGTTCCGTATTCTAATCAGAGAGCGAGTTCCATATTTAAATCATGGAGCATGTTCCAGATTCTAATCAGAGAGCGATTTCCATGTTCTAATCAGAGAGCGAGTTCCATATTCTAATCAGAGAACTAGTTCCGTATTCTAATCAGAGAGCGAGTTCCGTATTCTAATCAGAGAGCGAGTTCCATATTCTAATCAGAGAACGAGTTCCGTATTCTAATCAGAGAGCGAGTTCCATATTCTAATCAGAGAGCGAGTTCCATATTCTAATCGGAGAGAGAGTTCCGTATTCTAATCAGAGAGCGAGTTCTATATTCTAATCAGAGAGCGAGTTCCATATTCTAATCAGGGAGCGAGTTCCGTATTCTAATCAGGTGGCGAATTACATATTCTAATCAGAGAGCGAGTTTGATATTCTAATCAGAGAGCGAGTTCCACATTCAAATCAGAGAGCGAGGTCCATATTCTAATCAGAGAGCGAGTTCCGTATTGTAATCAGAGAGCGATTTCCATATTCTAATCAGGGAGCGAGTTCCGTATTCTAATCAGGTGGCGAATTACATATTCTAATCAGAGAGCGAGTTTGATATTCTAATCAGAGAGCGAGTTCCACATTCAAATCAGAGAGCGAGGTCCATATTCTAATCAGAGAGCGAGTTCCGTATTGTAATCAGAGAGCGCGTGCAATATTCTAATGAGAGAGCGAGTTCCATCTTCTAATCAGAGAGCGAGTTATATATTCTAATCAGAGAGCGAGTTCCGTATTCTAATCAGAGAGCGATTTCCATATTCTAATGAGAGAGCGAATTCCATATTCTAATCAGGGAGCGAGTTCCATATTCTAATCAGGGAGTCAGTTCCATATTCTAATCAGAGAGCGAATTCCATATTCTAATCAGAGAGCGAGTTCCGTATTCTAATCAAAGAGCGAATTCCATATTCTAATCAGAGAGCGAGTTCCGTATTCTAATCAGGGGGCGAGTTCCATATTCTAATCAGAGAGCGAATTGCATATTCTAATCAGAGAGCGAGTTCCATATTCTAATCAGAAAGCGAGGTCCATATTTTAATCAGAGAGCAAGTTTCATATTCTAATCAGAGAGCGAGTTCCATATTCTAATCAAAGAGCGAGTTCCGTATTCTAATCAGAGAGCGAGTTCCATATTCTAATCAGAGAGCGAGTTCCATATTCTAATCAGTGAGCCAGTTCCGTATTCTAATCAGGGAGCGAGTTCCATATTCTAATCTGAGAGCGAGTTCCGTATTCGAATCAGGGAGCGAGTTCCATATTCTAATCAGAGAGCGAGTTCCATATTCTAAACAGAGAGCGAGTTCCGTATTCTAATCAGAGAGCGAGTTCCATATTATAATCAAAGAGCGAGTTCCATATTCTAATCAGTGAGCGAATTCCATATTCTAATCAGATAGTGAGTTCCGTATTCTAATCAGTGGGCGAATTACATATTCTAATCAGGAGTCGAATTACATATTCTAATCAGAGTGCGAGTTCCATATTGTAATCAGAGAGCGAGTTCCATATTCTAATCAGAGAGCGAGTTTCATATTCAAATCAGAGAGCGAGTTCCATATTCTAATCAGAGAGCGAGTTCCATATTCTAATCAGGGAGCGAGTTCCGTATTCTAATCAGAGAGCTAGCTCCATATACTAATCAGAGAGTGAGTTCCATATTGTAATAATAGCGCGAGTTCAATATTCTAATCAGAGAGCGAGTTCTATATTCCAATCAGAGAGCGAGTTCCATATTCTAATCAGAGAGCGAGTTCCATATTCTAATCAGAGAGCGTGTTCCATATTCTAATCAGATAGCGAGTGCCATATTCTAATCAGAGAGCGAGTTCCATATTCTAATCAGAGAGCGAGTCCCGTAGTCTAATCAGAGAGCGAGTTCCGTATTCTAATCAGAGAGCGAGTTCCATATTTAAATCATGGAGCATGTTCCAGATTCTAATCAGAGAGCGATTTCCATGTTCTAATCAGAGAGCGAGTTCCATATTCTAATCAGAGAACTAGTTCCGTATTCTAATCAGAGAGCGAGTTCCGTATTTTAATCAGAGAGCGAGTTCCATATTCTAATCAGAGAGCGAGTTCCATATTCTAATCGGAGAGAGAGTTCCGTATTCTAATCAGAGAGCGAGTTCTATATTCTAATCAGAGAGCGAGTTCCGTATTCTAATCAGAGAGCGAGTTCCATATTCTAATCAGAGAACGAGTTCCGTATTCTAATCAGAGAGCGAGTTCCATATTCTAATCAGAGAGCGAGTTCCATATTCTAATCAGGGAGCGAGTTCCGTATTCTAATCAGGTGGCGAATTACATATTCTAATCAGAGAGCGAGTTTGATATTCTAATCAGAGAGCGAGTTCCACATTCAAATCAGAGAGCGAGGTCCATATTCTAATCAGAGAGCGAGTTCCGTATTGTAATCAGAGAGCGATTTCCATATTCTAATCAGGGAGCGAGTTCCGTATTCTAATCAGGTGGCGAATTACATATTCTAATCAGAGAGCGAGTTTGATATTCTAATCAGAGAGCGAGTTCCACATTCAAATCAGAGAGCGAGTTCCACATTCAAATCAGAGAGCGAGGTCCATATTCTAATCAGAGAGCGAGTTCCGTATTGTAATCAGAGAGCGCGTGCAATATTCTAATGAGAGAGCGAGTTCCATCTTCTAATCAGAGAGCGAGTTATATATTCTAATCAGAGAGCGAGTTCCGTATTCTAATCAGAGAGCGATTTCCATATTCTAATGAGAGAGCGAATTCCATATTCTAATCAGGGAGCGAGTTCCATATTCTAATCAGAGAGCGAGTTCCATAATCTAATCAGAGAGCGAGTTCCGTATTCTAATCAGAGAGCGAGTTCCGTATTCTAATCAGAGAGCAAGTTTCATATTCTAATCAGAGAGCGAGTTCCATATTCTAATCAGAGAGCGAATTCCATATTCTAATCAGATAGCGAATTCCATATTCTAATCAGAGAGCGAGTTCCGTATTCTAATCAGGGGGCGAAGTACATATCCTAAACAGGAGGCGAATTACATATTCTAATCAGAGTGCGAGTTTAATATTCTAATCAGAGAGCGAGTTCCATATTCTAATCAGGTAGCGAGTTCCATATTCCAATCAGAGAGCGAATTCCGTATTCTAATCAGAGAGCGAGTTCTGTATTCTAATCAGAGGGCGAATTACATATTCTAATCAGGATGCGAATTACATATTCTAATCAGAGTGCGAGTTCCATATTCTAATCAGAGAGCGAGTTCCATATTCTAATCAGAGAGCGAGTTCCATATTCTTATCAGAGAGCGAAATCCATATTATAATCAGAGACCGAGTTTCATATTCTAATCAGAGAGCGAGTTCCATATTCTAATCAGGGAGCGAGTTCCATATTGTAATGAGGGAGCGAGTTCCATATTCGATTCAGAGAGCAATTTTCATATTCTAATCAGAGAGCAAGTTCCATATTGTAATAATAGCGCGAGTTCAATATTCTAATCAGTGAGCGAGTTCCATATTCTAATCAGAGCGCGAGTTCCATATTCTAATCAGAGAGCGAGTTCCATATTCTAATCAGATAGCGAGTTCCATATTCTAATCAGAGAGCGAGTTCCGTATTCTAATCAGAGATCGAGTTCCGTATTCTAATCAGAGAGCGAGGTCCGTATTCTAATCAGAGAGCGAGTTCCATATTCTAATCAGTGAGCGAGTCCCATATTCTAATCAGAGAGCGAGTTCCATATTCTAATCATGGAGAAAGTTCCAGATTCTGATCAGAGAGCGTGTTCCATATTCTAATCAGAGAGCGAGTTCCGTATTCTAATCAGAGAGCGAGTTCCATATTCTAATCAGAGAGCGAGTTCCGTATTATAATCAGACAGCGAGTTCCATATTCTAATCAGAGAGCGAGGTCCATATTCTAATCGAAGAGCGAGTTCCGTATTCTCATCAGAGAGCGAGTTTCATATTCTAATCAGAGGGCAAGTTCCATATTCTAATCGGAGAGCGAGTTCCGTATTCTAATCAGAGAGCGAGTTCTATATTCAAATCAGAGAGCGAGTTCCATATTCTAATCAGAGAGCGAATTACAAATTCTAATCAGAGAGCGAGTTCCATACTCTAATCAGAGAGCGAGTTCCATATTCTAATCAGGGAGCGAGTTCCATATTCTAATCAGAGAGCGAGTTCCATATTCTAATCAGAGAGCGAGTTCCATATTCTAATCAGAGAGCGAGTTCCATATTCTAATCAGAGAGCGAGTTCCATATTCTAATCAGAGAGCGAATTCCATATTCTAATCAGATAGCGAATTCCATATTCTAATCAGGGAGCGAGTTCCGTATTCTAATCAGGGGGCGAATTACATACTCTAATCAGGAGGCAAATTACCTATTTTTATCAGAGAGCGAGTTTCATATTCTAATCAGAGTGCGAGTTCCATATTCTAATCAGAGAGTGAGTTCCATATTCTAATCAGAGAGCGAGTTTCATATTCTAATCAGAGAGCGAGTTCCGTACTCTAATCAGAGAGCGAGTTCCGTATTCTATTCAGAGAGGGAGTTCCATATTCTAATCAGAGAGCGAGTTCCATATGCTAATCAGAGAGCAAATTTCATATTCTACTCAGAGAGCGAGTTCCATATTTTAATCAGTGAGCGAGTTCCATATTCTAATCAGAGTGCAAGTTTCATATTCTAATCAGAGAGCGAGTTCCATATTCTAATCAGTGAGCGAGTTCCATATTCTAATCAGAGTGCCAGTTTCATATTCTAATCTGAGAGCGAGTTCCATATTCTAATCAGAGTGCAAGTTTCATATTCTAATGAGAGAGCGATTTCCATATTCTAATCAGAGAGCGAGTTCCGTATTCTAATCAGAGAGCGAGTTCCATATTCTAATCAGAGAGCGAGTTCCATATTCTAATCAGATAGCGAGTTCCATATTCTAATCAGAGAGCGAGTTCCATATTCTAATCAGAGAGCGAGTTCCGTATTCTAATCAGAGAGCGAGTTCCGTATTCTAATCAGATAGCGAGTTCCATATTCTAATCAGAGAGCGTGTTCCATATTCTAATCAGAGATCGAGTTCCATATTCTAATCAGAGAGCGAGTTCCGTATGCTAATCAGAGAGCGAGTTCCGTATTCTAATCAGATTGCGAGTTCTGTATTCTTATCCGAGAGCGAGTTCCATATTCTAATCAGGGAGCGAGTTCCGTATTCTAATCAGGTAGCGAATTACATATTCTAATCAGAGAGCGAGTTCCATATTCTAATGAGAGAGCGAGTTCCATATTCTAATCAGAGAGCGAGTTCCGTGTTCTAATCAGAGAGCGAGTTCCATATTGTAATCAGAGAGCGAGTTCCATATTCTAATCAGATTGCGAGTTCCATATTCTAATCAGAGTGCGAGTTTCATATGCTAATCAGAGAGCGAGTTCCGTATTCTAATCAGAGAGCGAGTTCCATATTCTAATCAGAGAACGAGTTCCGTATTCTAATCAGAGAGCGAGTTCCATATTCTAATCAGAGAGCGAGTTCCATATTCTAATCGAAGAGCGAGTTCCGTATTCTAATCAGAGAGCCAGTTTCATATTCTAATCAAAGAGCGAGTTCCATATTCTAATCGGAGAGAGAGTTCCGTATTCTAATCAGAGAGCGAGTTCTATATTCTAATCAGAGAGCGAGTTCCATATTCTAATCAGGGAGCGAGTTCCGTATTCTAATCAGGTGGCGAATTACATATTCTAATCAGAGAGCGAGTTTGATATTCTAATCAGAGAGCGAGTTCCACATTCAAATCAGAGAGCGAGGTCCATATTCTAATCAGAGAGCGAGTTCCGTATTGTAATCAGAGAGCGCGTTCAATATTCTAATGAGAGAGCGAGTTCCATCTTCTAATCAGAGAGCGAGTTATATATTCTAATCAGAGAGCGAGTTCCGTATTCTAATCAGAGAGCGATTTCCATATTCTAATGAGAGAGCGAATTCCATATTCTAATCAGGGAGCGAGTTCCATATTCTAATCAGAGAGCGAGTTCCATAATCTAATCAGAGAGCGAGTTCCGTATTCTAATCAGAGAGCGAGTTCCGTATTCTAATCAGAGAGCAAGTTTCATATTCTAATCAGAGAGCGAGTTCCATATTCTAATCAGAGAGCGAATTCCATATTCTAATCAGATAGCGAATTCCATATTCTAATCAGAGAGCGAGTTCCGTATTCTAATCAGGGGGCGAAGTACATATCCTAAACAGGAGGCGAATTACATATTCTAATCAGAGTGCGAGTTCCATATTCTAATCAGAGAGCGAGTTCCATATTCTAATCAGATAGCGAGTTCCGTATTCTAATCAGGGGGCGAAGTACATATCCTAAACAGGAGGCGAATTACATATTCTAATCAGAGTGCGAGTTCCATATTCTAGTCAGAGAGCGAGTTCCATATTCTAATCAGAGAGCGAGTTCCATATTCTTATCAGAGAGCGAAATCCATATTATAATCAGAGACCGAGTTTCATATTCTAATCAGAGAGCGAGTTCCATATTCTAATCAGGGAGCGAGTTCCATATTGTAATGAGGGAGCGAGTTCCATATTCGATTCAGAGAGCGATTTTCATATTCTAATCAGAGAGCAAGTTCCATATTGTAATAATAGCGCGAGTTCAATATTCTAATCAGTGAGCGAGTTCCATATTCTAATCAGAGAGCGAGTTCCATATTCTAATCAGAGAGCGAGTTCCATATTCTAATCAGATAGCGAGTTCCATATTCTAATCAGAGTGCGAGTCCCGTATTCTAATCAGAGAGCGAGTTCCATATTCTAATCATGGAGAAAGTTCCAGATTCTGATCAGAGAGCGTGTTCCATATTCTAATCAGAGAGCGAGTTCCGTATTCTAATCAGAGAGCGAGTTCCATATTCTAATCAGAGAGCGAGTTCCGTATTATAATCAGACAGCGAGTTCCATATTCTAATCAGAGAGCGAGGTCCATATTCTAATTGAAGAGCGAGTTCCGTATTCTCATCAGAGACCGAGTTTCATATTCTAATCAGAGGGCAAGTTCCATATTCTAATCGGAGAGCGAGTTCCGTATTCTAATCAGAGAGCGAGTTCTATATTCAAATCAGAGAGCGAGTTCCATATTCTAATCAGAGAGCGAATTACAAATTCTAATCAGAGAGCGAGTTCCATATTCTAATCAGAGAGCGAGTTCTATATTCAAATCAGAGAGCGAGTTCCATATTCTAATCAGAGAGCGAATTACAAATTCTAATCAGAGAGCGAGTTCCATACTCTAATCAGAGAGCGAGTTCAATATTCTAATCAGAGAGCGAGTTCCATATTCTAATCAGAGAGCGAGTTCCATATTCTAATCAGAGAGCGAGTTCCATATTCTAATCAGAGAGCGAGTTCCATATTCTAATCAGAGAGCGAATTCCATATTCTAATCAGATAGCGAATTCCATATTCTAATCAGGGAGC
This sequence comes from Cetorhinus maximus, assembly GCF_964194155.1. Lineage (NCBI taxonomy): Eukaryota > Metazoa > Chordata > Chondrichthyes > Lamniformes > Cetorhinidae > Cetorhinus > Cetorhinus maximus. The sequence continues at coordinate 52,710 of NW_027596670.1, forward strand.
GAGTTCCGTATTCTAATCAGTGGGCGAATTACATACTCTAATCAGGAGGCAAATTACATATTTTTATCAGAGAGCGAGTTTCATATTCTTATCAGAGAGCGAGTTTCATATTCTAATCAGAGTGCGAGTTCCATATTCTAATCAGAGAGTGAGTTCCATATTCTAATCAGAGAGCGAGTTTCATATTCTAATCAGAGAGCGAGTTCCGTACTCTAATCAGAGAGCGAGTTCCGTATTCTATTCAGAGAGGGAGTTCCATATTCTAATCAGAGAGCGAGTTCCATATGCTAATCAGAGAGCAAATTTCATATTCTACTCAGAGAGCGAGTTCCATATTTTAATCAGTGAGCGAGTTCCATATTCTAATCTGAGAGCGAGTTCCATATTCTAATCAGAGTGCAAGTTTCATATTCTAATCAGAGAGCGAGTTCCATATTCTAATCAGTGAGCGAGTTCCATATTCTAATCAGAGAGTGAGTTCCATATTCTAATCAGAGAGCGTGTTCCATATTCTAATGAGAGAGCGATTTCCATATTCTAATCAGAGAGCGAGTTCCGTATTCTAATCAGAGAGCGAGTTCCATATTCTAATCAGAGAGCGAGTTCCATATTCTAATCAGATAGCGAGTTCCATATTCTAATCAGAGAGCGAGTTCCATATTCTAATCAGAGAGCGAGTTCCGTATTCTAATCAGATAGCGAGTTCCATATTCTAATCAGAGAGCGTGTTCCATATTCTAATCAGAGATCGAGTTCCATATTCTAATCAGAGAGCGAGTTCCGTATGCTAATCAGAGAGCGAGTTCCGTATTCTAATCAGAGAGCGAGTTCCGTATTCTAATCAGAGAGCGAGTTCCATATTCCAATCAGAGAGCGAGTTCCGTATTCTAATCAGATTGCGAGTTCTGTATTCTTATCAGAGAGCGAGTTCCATATTCTAATCAGGGAGCGAGTTCCGTATTCTAATCAGGTAGCGAATTACATATTCTAATCAGAGAGCGAGTTCCATATTCTAATGAGAGAGCGAGTTCCATATTCTAATCAGAGAGCGAGTTCCGGATTCTAATCAGGGAGCGAGTTCCGTGTTCTAATCAGAGAGCGAGTTCCATATTGTAATCAGAGAGCGAGTTCCATATTCTAATCAGATTGCGAGTTCCATATTCTAATCAGAGTGCGAGTTTCATATGCTAATCAGAGAGCGAGTTCCGTATTCTAATCAGAGAGCGAGTTCCGTATTCTAATCAGAGAGTGAGTTCCATATTCTAATCAGAGAGCGAGTTCCATATTCTAATCAGAGAGCGAGTTCCATATTCTAATCATGGAGCAAGTTCCAGATTCTAATCAGAGAGCGTGTTCCATATTCTAATCAGAGAGCGAGTTCCGTATTCTAATCAGAGAGCGAGTTCCATATTCTAATCAGAGAGCGTGTTCCGTATTCTACTCAGAGAGCGAGTTCCATATACTAATCAGAGAGCGAGTTCCATATTCTAATCGAAGAGCGAGTTCCGTATTCTCATCATAGAGCGAGTTTCATATTCTAATCAGAGAGCGAGTTCCATATTCTAATCGGAGAGCGAGTTCCGTATTCTAATCAGAGAGCGAGTTCTATATTCTAATCAGAGAGCGAGTTCCATATTCTAATCAGGGAGCGAGTTCCGTATTCTAATCAGGTGGCGAATTACATATTCCAATCATAGAGCGAGTTTCATATTCTAATCAGAGAGCGAGTTCCATATTCTAATCAGAGAGCGAGATCCATATTCTAATCAGAGAGCGAGTTCCGTATTCTAATCAGAGAGCGAGTTCCATATTCTAATGAGAGAGCATGTTCCATATTCTAATCAGAGAGCGTGTTCCATATTCTAATCAGGGAACGAGTTACATATTCTAATCAGAGAGCGAGTTCCATATTCTAATCAGAGAACGAGTTCCGTATTCTAATCAGAGAGCGAGTTCCATATTCTAATCAGAGAGCAAGTTTCATATTCTAATCAGAGTGCGAGTTCCATATTCTAATCAGAGAGCAAATTCCATATTCTAATCAGATAGCGAATTCCATATTCTAATCAGGGAGCGAGTTCCGTATTCTAATCTGGGGCCGAATTACATATTCTAATCAGGAGGCGAATTACATATTCTAATCAGAGTGCGAGTTCCATATTCTAATCAGAGAGCGAGTTCCATATTCTTATCAGAGAGCGAGTTGCACGTTGTAATCAGAGAGCGAGTTCCATATTCTAATCATGGAGCGAGTTCCATATTCGATTCAGATAGCGATTTTCATATTCTAATCAGAGAGCGAGTCCCATATTGTAATAATAGCGCGAGTTCAATATTCTAATCAGAGAGCGAGTTCCATTTTCTAATCAGAGAGCGAGTTCCATATTCTAATCAGAGAGCGAGTTCCATATTCTAATCAGATAGCGAGTTCCATATTCTAATCAGAGAGCGAGTTCCGTATTCTAATCAGAGAGCGAGTTCCGTATTCTAATCAGAGAGCGAGTTCCGTATTCTAATCAGAGAGCGAGTTCCATATTCTAATCAGAGAGTGAGTTCCATATTCTAATCAGAGTGCGAGTTCCATATTCTAATCATGGAGCAAGTTCCAGATTCTAAACAGAGAGCGTGTTCCATATTCTAATCAGAGAGCGAGTTCCTTATTCTAATCAGAGAGCGAGTTCCTTATTCTAATGAGAGAGCGAGTTCCTTATTCTAATCAGAGAGCGAGTTCCATATTATAATCAGAGAGCGAGTTCCGTATTCTAATCAGAGAGCGAGTTCCATATTCTAATCAGGGATTGAGTTCCATATTCTAATCGAAGAGCGAGTTCCGTATTCTCATCAGAGAGCGAGTTTCATATTCTAATCAGAGAGACAGTTCCATATTCTAATCAGAGAGCGAGTTCTATATTCTAATCAGAGAGCGAGTTCCATATTCTAATCTGGGAGCGAGTTCCGTATTCTATTCAGGTGGCGAATTACATATTCTAATCAGAGAGCGAGTTTCATATTCTAATCAGAAAGTGAATTACATATTCTAATCAGACAGCGAGTTCCATATTCTAATCAGAGAGCGAGTTCCATATTCTAATCAGAAAGCTAATTACATATTGTAATCAGAGAGCGAGTTCCATATTCTAATCAGAGAGCTAGTTCCATATTCTAATCAGGGAGCGAGTTCCATATTCTAATCAGAGAGCGAGATCCATATTCTAATCAGAGAGCGAGTTCCATATTGGAATAATAGGGCGAGTTCAATATTCTAATCAGAGAGCGATTTCCATATTCTAATCAGAGAGCGAGTTCCATATTCTAATCAGAGTGCGAGTTCCATATTCTAATCAGATAGCGAGTTCCATATTCTAATCAGAGAGCGAGTTCCATATTCTAATCAGAGAGCGAGTTCCATATTCTAATCAGAGAGAGAGTTCCATATTGTAATAATAGCGCGAGTTCAATATTCTAATCAGAGAGCGATTTCCATATTCTAATCAGAGAGCGAGTTCCATATTCTAATCAGAGAGTGAGTTCCATATTCTAATCAGAGAGAGAGTTCCATATTCTAATCAGAGAGCGAATTCCATATTCTAATCAGAGATGAGTTCCGTATTCTAATCAGAGAGCGAGTTCCATATTCTAATCAGAGAGAGAGTTCCATATTGTAATAATAGCGCGAGTTCAATATTCTAATCAGAGAGCGATTTCCATATTCTAATCAGAGAGCGAGTTCCATATTCTAATCAGAGAGTGAGTTCCATATTCTAATCAGAGAGAGAGTTCCATATTCTAATCAGAGAGCGAATTCCATATTCTAATCAGAGATGAGTTCCGTATTCTAATCAGAGAGCGAGTTCCATATTCTAATTAGAGAGCGAGTTCCGTATTCTAATCAAAGAGCGAGTTCCGTATTCTAATCAGAGAGCGAGTTCCGTATTCTAATCAGAGAGCGAGTTCCATATTCTAATCAGAGAGCGAGTTCCATATTCTAATCAGAGAGCGAGTTCCATATTTTAATCATGGAGCAAGTTCCAGATTCTAATCAGAGAGAGTGTTCCATATTCTAATCAGAGAGCGAGTTCCGTATTCTAATCAGAGAGCGAGTTCCATATTCTAATCAGGGAGCGAGTTCCGTATTCTAATCTGGGGCCGAATTACATATTCTAATCAGGAGGCGAATTACATATTCTAATCAGAGTGCGAGTTCCATATTCTAATCAGAGAGCGAGTTCCATATTCTTATCAGAGAGCGAGTTGCACGTTGTAATCAGAGAGCGAGTTCCATATTCTAATCATGGAGCGAGTTCCATATTCGATTCAGATAGCGATTTTCATATTCTAATCAGAGAGCGAGTCCCATATTGTAATAATAGCGCGAGTTCAATATTCTAATCAGAGAGCGAGTTCCATTTTCTAATCAGAGAGCGAGTTCCATATTCTAATCAGAGAGCGAGTTCCATATTCTAATCAGATAGCGAGTTCCATATTCTGATCAGAGAGCGAGTTCCGTATTCTAATCAGAGAGCGAGTTCCGTATTCTAATCAGAGAGCGAGTTCCGTATTCTAATCAGAGAGCGAGTTCCATATTCTAATCAGAGAGTGAGTTCCATATTCTAATCAGAGTGCGAGTTCCATATTCTAATCATGGAGCAAGTTCCAGATTCTAAACAGAGAGCGTGTTCCATATTCTAATCAGAGAGCGAGTTCCTTATTCTAATCAGAGAGCGAGTTCCTTATTCTAATGAGAGAGCGAGTTCCTTATTCTAATCAGAGAGCGAGTTCCATATTATAATCAGAGAGCGAGTTCCGTATTCTAATCAGAGAGCGAGTTCCATATTCTAATCAGGGATTGAGTTCCATATTCTAATCGAAGAGCGAGTTCCGTATTCTCATCAGAGAGCGAGTTTCATATTCTAATCAGAGAGACAGTTCCATATTCTAATCAGAGAGCGAGTTCTATATTCTAATCAGAGAGCGAGTTCCATATTCTAATCTGGGAGCGAGTTCCGTATTCTATTCAGGTGGCGAATTACATATTCTAATCAGAGAGCGAGTTTCATATTCTAATCAGAAAGTGAATTACATATTCTAATCAGACAGCGAGTTCCATATTCTAATCAGAGAGCGAGTTCCATATTCTAATCAGAAAGCTAATTACATATTGTAATCAGAGAGCGAGTTCCATATTCTAATCAGAGAGCTAGTTCCATATTCTAATCAGGGAGCGAGTTCCATATTCTAATCAGAGAGCGAGATCCATATTCTAATCAGAGAGCGAGTTCCATATTGGAATAATAGGGCGAGTTCAATATTCTAATCAGAGAGCGATTTCCATATTCTAATCAGAGAGCGAGTTCCATATTCTAATCAGAGAGCGAGTTCCATATTCTAATCAGATAGCGAGTTCCATATTCTAATCAGAGAGCGAGTTCCATATTCTAATCAGAGAGCGAGTTCCATATTCTAATCAGAGAGAGAGTTCCATATTGTAATAATAGCGCGAGTTCAATATTCTAATCAGAGAGCGATTTCCATATTCTAATCAGAGAGCGAGTTCCATATTCTAATCAGAGAGTGAGTTCCATATTCTAATCAGAGAGAGAGTTCCATATTCTAATCAGAGAGCGAATTCCATATTCTAATCAGAGATGAGTTCCGTATTCTAATCAGAGAGCGAGTTCCATATTCTAATCAGAGAGAGAGTTCCATATTGTAATAATAGCGCGAGTTCAATATTCTAATCAGAGAGCGATTTCCATATTCTAATCAGAGAGCGAGTTCCATATTCTAATCAGAGAGTGAGTTCCATATTCTAATCAGAGAGAGAGTTCCATATTCTAATCAGAGAGCGAATTCCATATTCTAATCAGAGATGAGTTCCGTATTCTAATCAGAAAGCGAGTTCCATATTCTAATTAGAGAGCGAGTTCCGTATTCTAATCAAAGAGCGAGTTCCGTATTCTAATCAGAGAGCGAGTTCCGTATTCTAATCAGAGAGCGAGTTCCATATTCTAATCAGAGAGCGAGTTCCATATTCTAATCAGAGAGCGAGTTCCATATTTTAATCATGGAGCAAGTTCCAGATTCTAATCAGAGAGAGTGTTCCATATTCTAATCAGAGAGCGAGTTCCGTATTCTAATCAGAGAGCGAGTTCCATATTCTAATCAGAGAGCGAGTTCCGTATTCTAATCAGAGAGCAAGTTCCATATTCTAATCAGAGAGGGAGTTCCGTATTCTAATCAGAGAGCGAGTTCCATATTCTAATGTGAGAGCGAGTTCCATATTGTAATCAGAGAGGGAGTTCCATATTCTAATCAGGGAGCGAGTTCCATATTCTAATCAGAGAGCGAGTTCCATATTCTAATCAGAGAGCGAGTTCCGTATTCTAATCAGAGAGCGAGTTCCATATTCTAATCAGAGAGCAAGTTTCATATTCTAATCAGAGAGCGAGTTACATATTCTAATCAGAGAGCAAATTCCATATTCTAATCAGAGAGCGAGCTCCATATTCTAATCATGGAGCAAGTTCCAGATTCTAATCAGATAGCGAATTCCATTTTCTAAACAGGCAGCGAGTTCCGTATTCTAATCAGGAGGCGAGTTACATATTCTAATCAGAGAGCGAGTTCCATATTCTAATCAGAGAGCGAGTTCCATATTCTAATCAGGGAGCGAGTTCCATATTCTAATCAGAGAACGAGCTCCATATTCTAATCAGAGAGTTCCATATTGTAATAATAGCGCGTGTTCAATGTTCTAATCAGAGAGCAATTTCCATATTCTAATCAGAGAGCGAGTTCCATATTCTAATCAGAGAGCGAGTACCATATTCTAATCAGATAGCGAGTTCCATGTACTAATCAGATAGCGAGCTCCATATTCTAATCAGAGAGCGAGTTCCATATTCTAATCAGAGAGCGAGTTCCATATTCTAATCAGAGATTGAGTTCCATATTCTAATCAGAGTGCGAGTTCCATATTCTAATCAGAGAGCGAGTTTCGTATTCTAATCAGAGAGCGAATTCCGTATTCTAATCAGAGAGCGAGTTCCGTATTCTAATCAGAGAGCGATTTCCATATTCTAATCAGAGAACGAGTTCCATATTCTAATCAGAGAGCGAGTTCCATATTCTAATCAGAGAGCGAGTTCCATATTCTAATCAGAGAGCGAGTTCCATATTATAATCATGGAGCAAGTTCCAGATTCTAATCAGTGAGCGTGTTCCATATTCTAATCAGAGAGCGAGTTCCGTATTCTGATCAGAGATCGAGTTCCATATTCTAATCAGAGAGCGAGTTCCGTATTCTAATCAAAGAGCGAGTTCCATATTCTAATCAGAGAGCGAGTTCCATATTCTAATCGAAGAGCGAGTTCCGTATTCTTATCAGAGAGCGAGTTTCATATTCTAATAAGAGAGCGAGTTCCATATTCTAATCAGAGAGCGAGTTCTATATTCTAATCAGAGAGCGAGTTCCATATTCTAATCAGGGAGCGAGTTCCGTATTCTAATCAGGTGGCGAGTTACATATTCTAATCATAGAGCGAGTTTCATATTCTAATCAGAGAGCGAGTTCCATATTCTAATCAGAGAGCGAGGTCCATATTCTAATCAGAGAGCGAGTTCCGTATTCTAAACAGAGAGCGAGTTACATATTCTAATGAGAGAGGACGTTCCATATTCTATTCAGAGAGCGTGTTCCATATTCTAATCAGGGAGCGAGTTCCATATTCTAATCAGAGAGCTAGTTCCATATTCTAATCAGAGAACGAGTTCCGTATTCTAATCAGAGAGCGAGTTCAATATTCTATTCAGAGAGCAAGTTTCATATTCTAATCAGAGTGCGAGTTCCATATTCTAATCAGAGAGCAAATTCCATATTCTAATCAGAGAGCGAGTTCCATATTCTAATCAGGGAGCGAGTTCCATATTCTAATCAGAGAGCGAGCTCCATATTCTAATCAGAGAGTTCCATATTGTAATAATAGCGCGTGTTCAATGTTCTAATCAGAGAGCAATTTCCATATTCTAATCAGAGAGCGAGTTCCATATTCTAATCAGAGAGCGAGTACCATATTCTAATCAGATAGCGAGTTCCATATACTAATCAGATAGCGAGCTCCATATTCTAATCAGAGAGCCAGTTCCATATTCTAATCAGAGAGCGAGTTCCATATTCTAATCAGAGATTGAGTTCCATATTCTAATCAGAGTGCGAGTTCCATATTCTAATCAGAGAGCGAGTTTCGTATTCTAATCAGAGAGTGAGTTCCGTATTCTAATCAGAGAGCGAGTTCCGTATTCTAATCAGAGAGCGAGTTCCATATTCTAATCAGAGAGCGAGTTCCATATTCTAATCAGAGAGCGAGTTCCATATTCTAATCAGAGTGCGAGTTCCATATTCTAATCAGAGAGCGAGTTCCATATTCTAATCAGAGAGCGAGTTCCGTATTCTAATCAAAGAGCGAGTTCCATATTCTAATCAGAGAGCGAGTTCCATATTCTAATCGAAGAGCGAGTTCCGTATTCTCATCAGAGAGCGAGTTTCATATTCTAATAAGAGAGCGAGTTCCATATTCTAATCGGAGAGCGAGTTCAGTATTCTAATCAGAGAGCGAGTTCTATATTCTAATCAGAGAGCGAGTTCCATATTCTAATCAGGGAGCGAGTTCCGTATTCTAATCAGGTGGCGAATTACATATTCTAATCATAGAGCGAGTTTCATATTCTAATCAGAGAGCGAGTTCCATATTCTAATCAGAGAGCGAGGTCCATATTCTAATCAGAGAGCGAGTTCCGTATTCTAATCAGAGAGCGAGTTACATATTCTAATGAGAGAGCATGTTCCATATTTTATTCAGAGAGCGTGTTCCATATTCTAATCAGGGAGCGAGTTCCATATTCTAATCAGAGAGCTAGTTCCATATTCTAATCAGAGAACGAGTTCCGTATTCTAATCAGAGAGCGAGTTCAATATTCTATTCAGAGAGCAAGTTTCATATTCTAATCAGTGTGCGAGTTCCATATTCTAATCAGAGAGCAAATTCCATATTCTAATCAGATAGCGAATTCCATATTCTAATCAGGGAGCGAGTTCCGTATTCTAATCAGGGGGCGAATTACATATTCTAATCAGGAGGCGAGTTACATATTCTAATCAGAGTGCGAGTTCCATATTCTAATCAGAGAGCGAGTTCCATATTCTAATCAGAGAGCGAGTTTCATATTCTAATCAGATAGCGAGTTCCATATTCTAATCAGAGAGCTAGTTCCGTATTCTAATCAGAGAGCGAGTTCCGTATTCTATTCAGAGAGCGAGTTCCATATTGTAATAATAGCGCGAGTTCAATATCCTAATCAGAGAGCGAGTTCCATATTCTAATCAGAGAGCGAGTTCCATATTCTAATCAGAGAGCGAGTTCCATATTCTATTAAGAGAGCGAGTTCCATATTCTAATCAGATAGCGAGTTCCATATTCTAATCAGTGAGCGAGTTCCATATTCTAATCAGAGAGCGTGTTCCATATTCTAATCAGAGAGCGAGTTCCGTATTCTAATCAGTGAGCGAGTTCCATATTCTAATCAGAGAGCGAGTTCCATACTCTAATCAGAGAGCTAGTTCCGTATTCTAATCAGTGAGCGAGTTCCATATTCTAATCAGAGAGCGAGTTCCATACTCTAATCAGAGAGCGAGTTCCGTATTCTAATCAGAGAGCGAGTTTCATATTCTAATCAGAGAGCGAGTTCCATATTCTAATCAGAGAGCGAGTTCCATATTCTAATCAGGGATCGAGTTCCGTATTCTAATCAGGTGGGGAATTACATATTTTATTCAGAGAGCGAGTTCCATATTCTAATCAGAGAGCGAGTTCCGTATTCTAATCAGAGAGCGAGTTCCATATTCTAATGAGAGAGCGAGTTCCATATTGTAATCAGAGAGCGAGTTCCATATTCTAATCAGAGAGCGAGTTCCATATTATAATCACAGAGCAAGTTCGATATTCTAATCAGAGAGCGAGTTCCATATTCTAATCAGCGAGCGAGTTCCATATTCTAATCAGAGAGCGAGTTCCGTATTCTAATCAAAGAGCGAATTCCATATTCTATTCAGAGAGCGAGTTCCGTATTCTAATCAGGGGGCGAGTTCCATATTCTAATCAGAGAGCGAATTGCATATTGTAATCAGAGAGCGAGTTCCATATTCTAATCAGAGAGCAAGTTTCATATTCTAATCAGAGAGCGAGTTCCATATTCTAATCAGAGAGCGAGTTGCGTATTCTAATCAGTGGGTGAATTCCATATTCTAATCAGGTAGCGAATTCCATATTCTAATCAGAGAGCGAGTTCCATATTCTAATCAGAGAGCGAGTACCATATTCTAATCAGATAGCGAGTTCCATATACTAATCAGATAGCGAGCTCCATATTCTAATCAGAGAGCGAGTTCCATATTCTAATCAGAGAGCGAGTTCCATATTCTAATCAGAGATTGAGTTCCATATTCTAATCAGAGTGCGAGTTCCATATTCTAATCAGAGAGCGAGTTTCGTATTCTAATCAGAGAGCGATTTCCGTATTCTAATCAGAGTGCGAGTTCCATATTCTAATCAGAGAGCGAGTTCCGTATTCTAATCAGAGAGCGATTTCCATATTCTAATCAGAGAGCGAGTTCCATATTCTAATCAGAGAGCGAGTTCCATATTCTAATCAGAGAGCGAGTTCTATATTCTAATCAGAGAGCGAGTTCCATATTCTAATCAGAGAGCGAGTTCCATATTATAATCATGGAGCAAGTTCCAGATTCTAATCAGAGAGCGTGTTCCATATTCTAATCAGAGAGCGAGTTCCGTATTCTAATCAGAGAGCGAGTTCCATATTCTAATCAGAGAGCGAGTTCCGTATTCTAATCAAAGAGCGAGTTCCATATTCTAATCAGAGAGCGAGTTCCATATTCTAATCGAAGAGCGAGTTCCGTATTCTCATCAGAGAGCGAGTTTCATATTCTAATAAGAGAGCGAGTTCCATATTCTAATCGGAGAGCGAGTTCCGTATTCTAATCAGAGAGCGAGTTCTATATTCTAATCAGAGAGCGAGTTCCATATTCTAATCAGTGAGCGAGTTCCGTATTCTAATCAGGTGGCGAGTTACATATTCTAATCATGGAGCGAGTTTCATATTCTAATCAGAGAGCGAGTTCCATATTCTAATCAGAGAGCGACGTCCATATTCTAATCAGAGAGCGAGTTCCGTATTCTAATCAGAGAGCGAGTTACATATTCAAATGAGAGAGGATGTTCCATATTCTATTCAGAGAGCGTGTTCCATATTCTAATCAGGGAGCGAGTTCCATATTCTAATCAGAGAGCTAGTTCCATATTCTAATCAGAGAACGAGTTCCGTATTCTAATCAGAGAGCGAGTTCAATATTCTATTCAGAGAGCAAGTTTCATATTCTAATCAGAGTGCGAGTTCCATATTCTAATCAGAGAGCAAATTCCATATTCTAATCAGAGAGCGAGTTCCATATTCTAATCAGGGAGCGAGTTCCATATTCTAATCAGAGAGCGAGCTCCATATTCTAATCAGAGAGTTCCATATTGTAATAATAGCGCGTGTTCAATGTTCTAATCAGAGAGCAATTTCCATATTCTAATCAGAGAGCGAGTTCCATATTCTAATCAGAGAGCGAGTACCATATTCTAATCAGATAGCGAGTTCCATATACTAATCAGATAGCGAGCTCCATATTCTAATCAGAGAGCGAGTTCCATATTCTAATCAGAGAGCGAGTTCCATATTCTAATCAGAGATTGAGTTCCATATTCTAATCAGAGTGCGAGTTCCATATTCTAATCAGAGAGCGAGTTTCGTATTCTAATCAGAGAGTGAGTTCCGTATTCTAATCAGAGAGCGAGTTCCGTATTCTAATCAGAGAGCGAGTTCCATATTCTAATCAGAGAGCGAGTTCCATATTCTAATCAGAGAGCGAGTTCCGTATTCTAATCAGAGAGCGAGTTCCATATTCTAATCAGAGAGCGAGTTCCGTATTCTAATCAAAGAGCGAGTTCCATATTCTAATCAGAGAGCGAGTTCCATATTCTAATCGAAGAGCGAGTTCCGTATTCTCATCAGAGAGCGAGTTTCATATTCTAATAAGAGAGCGAGTTCCATATTCTAATCGGAGAGCGAGTTCCGTATTCTAATCAGAGAGCGAGTTCTATATTCTAATCAGAGAGCGAGTTCCATATTCTAATCAGGGAGCGAGTTCCGTATTCTTATCAGGTGGCGAATTACATATTCTAATCACAGAGCGAGTTTCATATTCTAATCAGAGAGCGAGTTCCATATTCTAATCAGAGAGCGAGGTCCATATTCTAATCAGAGAGCGAGTTCCGTATTCTAATCAGAGAGCGAGTTACATATTCTAATGAGAGAGCATGTTCCATATTTTATTCAATGAGCGTGTTCCATATTCTAATCAGGGAGCGAGTTCCATATTCTAATCAGAGAGCTAGTTCCATATTCTAATCAGAGAACGAGTTCCGTATTCTAATCAGAGAGCGAGTTCAATATTCTATTCAGAGAGCAAGTTTCATATTCTAATCAGAGTGCGAGTTTCATATTCTAATCAGAGAGCAAATTCCATATTCTAATCAGATGGCGAATTCCATATTCTAATCAGGGAGCGAGTTCCGTATTCTAATCAGGGGGCGAATTACATATTCTAATCAGGAGGCGAGTTACATATTCTAATCAGAGTGCGAGTTCCATATTCTAGTCAGAGAGCGAGTTCCATATTCTAATCAGAGAGCGAGTTCCATATTCTAATCAGAGAGCTAGTTTCATATTCTAATCAGATAGCGAGTTCCATATTCTAATCAGCGAGCTAGTTCCGTATTCTAATCAGAGAGCGAGTTCCGTATTCTATTCAGAGAGCGAGTTCCATATTGTAATAATAGCGCGAGTTCAATATCCTAATCAGAGAGCGAGTTCCATATTCTAATCAGAGAGCGAGTTCCATATTCTATTCAGAGAGCGAGTTCCATATTCTAATCAGATAGCGAGTTCCATATTCTAATCAGTGAGCGAGTTCCATATTCTAATCAGAGAGCGTGTTCCATATTCTAATCAGAGAGCGAGTTCCGTATTCTAATCAGTGAGCGAGTTCCATATTCTAATCAGAGAGCGAGTTCCATACTCTAATCAGAGAGCGAGTTCCGTATTCTAATCAGAGAGCGAGTTTCATATTCTAATCAGAGAGCGAGTTCCATATTCTAATAGGAGATCGAGTTCCATATTCTAATCAGAGAGCGAGTTCTATATACTAATCAGAGAGCGAGTTCCATATTCTAATCAGGGATCGAGTTCCGTATTCTAATCAGGTGGGGAATTACATATTTTATTCAGAGAGCGATTTCCATATTCTAATCAGAGAGCGAGTTCCGTATTCTAATCAGAGAGCGAGTTCCATATTCTAATGAGAGAGCGAGTTCCATATTGTAATCAGAGAGCGAGTTCCATATTCTAATCAGAGAGCGAGTTCCATATTATAATCAGGTAGCGAATTCCATAATCTAATCATGGAGCGAGCTCCGTATTCTAATCAGGGGGCGAATTACATATGCTAATCAGGAGGCATATTACATATTCTAATAAGAGTGCGAGTTCCATATTCTAATGAGAGAGCGAGTTCCATATTCTAATCAGAGAGCGAGTTCCATATTCTAATCAGAGAGCAAGTTTCATTTTCAAATCTGAGAGCGAGTTCCATATTTTAATCAGAGAGCGAATTACATATTCTAATCAGAGAGCGAGTTCCATATTCTAATCAGAGAGCGAGTTCCATATTCTAATCAGGGAGCTAGTTCCGTATTCTAATCAGAGTACGAGTTCCATATTCTAATCAGAGAGCGAGTTCTATATTCTAATCAGAGAGCGAATTCCATATTCTAATCAGAGTGCGAGATCCATATTCTAATCAGAGAGCGAGTTCCGTATTCTAATCAGAGAGCGAATTCCATATTGTAATCAGAGAGCGAGTTCCATATTGTAATCAGAGAGCGAGTTCCGTATTCTAATCAGAGAGCGAATTCCGTATTTAATCAGAGAGCGAGTTCCGTATTCTAATCAGAGAGCGAGTTCCGTATTCTAATCAGAGAGCGAGTTCCATATTCTTATCAGAGAGCGAGTTCCATTTTCTAATCAGGGAGCGAGTTCCATATTCTAATCAGAGAGAGAGTTCCATATTCTAATCATGGAGCGAGTTCCATATTCTAATCAGAGAGCGAGTTCCATATTCTAATCAGAGAGCGAGTACCGTATTCTAATCAGGGGGCGAGTTCCATATTCTAATCAGAGAGCGAATTGCATATTGTAATCAGAGAGCGAGTTCCATATTCTAATCAAAGAGCGAGTTCCATATTCTAATCAGAGAGCAAGTTTCGTATTCTAATCAGAGAGCGAGTTCCATATTCTAATCAGAGAGCGAGTTCCGTATTCTAATCAGTGAGTGAATTCCATATTCTAATAAGGTAGCGAATTCCATATTCTAATCAGGGAGCGAGCTCCGTATTCTAATCAGGGGGCGAATTACATATGCTAATCAGGAGGCATATTACATATTCTAATCAGAGTGCGAGTTCCATATTCTAATCAGAGAGCGAGTTCCGTATTCTAATCATGCAGCAAGTTCCGTATTCTAATCATTGACCGAATTCCAGATTCTAATAAGAGAGCGAGTTCCATATTCTAATCAGAGAGCGAGTTCCATATTATAATCACAGAGCGAGTTCCATATTCTAATCAGAGAGCGAGTTCCATATTCTAATCAGAGAGCGAGTTCCATATTCTAATCAGAGAGCGAGTTCCGTATTCTAATCAAAGAGCGAATTCCATATTCTAATCAGAGACCGAGTTCCGTATTCTAATCAGGGGGCGAGTTCCATCTTCTAAGCAGAGAGCGAATTGCATATTGTAATCAGAGAGTGAGTTCCATATTCTAATCAGAGTGCGAGTTCCATATTCTAATCAGGGGGCGAATTACATATGCTAATCAGGAGGCATATTACATATTCTAATCAGAGTGCGAGTTCCATAGTCTAATGAGAGAGCGAGTTCCATATTCTAATCAGAGAGCGAGTTCCATATTCTAATCAGAGAGCAAATTTCATTTTCAAATCAGAGAGCGAGTTCCATATTCTAATCAGAGAGCGAATTACATATTCTAATCAGAGAGCGAGTTCCATATTCTAATAAGAGAGCGAGTTCCATATTCTAATCAGGGAGCGAGTTCCATATTCTAATCAGAGAGCGAGATCCATATTCTAATCAGAGAGCGAGTTCCATATTGTAATAATAGCGCGAGTTCAATATCCTAATCAGAGAGCGAGTTCCATATTCTAATCAGAGAGCGAGTTCCATATTCTAATCAGAGAGCGAGTTCCATATTCTATTCAGATAGCGAGTTCCATATTCTAATCAGATAGCGAGTTCCATATTCTAATCAGTGAGCGAGTTCCATATTCTAATCAGAGAGCGTGTTCCATATTCTAATCAGGGAGCGAGTTCCGTATTCTAATCAGTGAGCGAGTTCCATATTCTAATCAGAGAGCGAGTTCCATATTCTAATAGGAGATCGAGTTCCATATTCTAATCAGAGAGCGAGTTCTATATACTAATCAGAGAGCGAGTTCCATATTCTAATCAGGGATCGAGTTCCGTATTCTAATCAGGTGGGAAATTACATATTTTATTCAGAGAGCGAGTTCCATATTCTAATCAGAGAGCGAGTTCCATATTCCAATGAGAGAGCGAGTTCCATATTGTAATCAGAGAGCGAGTTCCATATTCTAATGAGAGAGCGAGTTCCATATTATAATCACAGAGCAAGTTCGATATTCTAATCAGAGAGCGAGTTCCATATTCTAATCAGCGAGCGAGTTCCATATTCTAATCAGAGAGCGAGTTCCGTATTCTAATCAAAGAGCGAATTCCATATTCTATTCAGAGAGCGAGTTCCGTATTCTAATCAGGGGGCGAGTTCCATATTCTAATCAGAGAGCGAATTGCATATTGTAATCAGAGAGCGAGTTCCATATTCTAATCAGAGAGCGAGTTCCATATTCTAATCAGAGAGCTAGTTTCATATTCTAATCAGAGAGCGAGTTCTATATTCTAGTCAGAGAGCGAGTTGCGTATTCTAATCAGTGGGTGAATTCCATATTCTAATCAGGTAGCGAATTCCATATTCTAATCATGGAACGAGCTCCGTATTCTAATCAGGGTCGAATTACATATGCTAATCAGGAGGCATATTACATATTCTAATAAGAGTGCGAGTTCCATATTCTAATGAGAGAGCGAGTTCCATATTCTAATCAGAGAGCGAGTTCCATATTCTAATCAGAGAGCAAGTTTCATTTTCAAATCTGAGAGCGAGTTCCATATTCTAATCAGAGAGCGAATTACATATTCTAATCAGAGAGCGAGTTCCATATTCTAATCAGAGAGCGAGTTCCATATTCTAATCAGGGAGCGAGTTCCATATTCTAATCAGAGAGCGAGATCCATATTCTAATCAGAGAGAGAGTTCCATATTGTAATAATAGCGCGAGTTCAATACTCTAATCAGGGAGCGAGTTCCATATTCTAATCAGAGAGCGAGTTCCATATTCTAATCAGAGATCGAGTTCCATATTCTATTCAGAGAGTGAGCTACATATTCTAATCAGATAGCGAGTTCCATATTCTAATCAGAGAGCGAGTTCCGTATTCTATTCAGTGAGCGAGTTCCATATTCTAATAAGAGAGCGTGTTCCATATTCTAATCAGAGAGCGAGTTCCATATTCTAATCAGAGCGAGTTTCATATTCTAATCAGAGAGCGAGTTCCATATTCTAATAGGAGAGCGAGTTCCGTATTCTAATCAGAGAGCGAGTTCTATATTCTAATCAGAGAGCGAGTTCCATATTCTAATAGGAGAGCGAGTTCCGTATTCTAATCAGAGAGCGAGTTCTATATACTAATCAGAGAGCGAGTTCCATATTCTAATCAGGGATCGAGTTCCGTATTCTAATCAGGTGGGGAATTACATATTTTATTCAGAGAGCGAGTTCCATATTCTAATCAGAGAGCGAGTTCCGTATTCTAATCAGAGAGCGAGTTCCATATTCTAATGAGAGAGCGAGTTTCATATTCTAATCAGAGAGCGAGTTCCATATTCTAATCAGGGAGCGAGTTCCGTGTTCTAATCAGAGAGAGAGTTCCATATTATAATCAGAGAGCGAGTTCCATATTCTAATCAGAGAGTGACTTCCATATTCTTATCAGAGAGCGAGCTCCATATTCTAATCAGGGAGCGAGTTCCATATTCTAATCAGAGAGCGAGTTCCATATTCTAATCAGGGAGCGATTTACATATTCTAATCAGGGAGCGAGTTCCGTATTATAATGAGAGAGCGAGTTCCATATTCTAATCAGAGAGCGAGTTCCATATTCTAATCAGATAGCGAGTTCCATATTCTAATCAGGGAGCGAGTTCCATATTCTAATCAGAGAGCGAGTTCCATATTCAAATCAGGGAGCGAGTTCCGTATTAAAATGAGAAAGCGAGTTCCATATTATAATCAGCGAGCGAGCTCCATATTCTAATCAGAGAGCGAGTTCCATATTGTAATAATAGCGCGAGTTCAATATTCTCTTCAGACAGCGAGTTCCATGTTGTAATAATAGCGCGAGTTCAATATTCTAATCAGAGAGCCAGTTCCATATTCTAATCAGAGAGCGAGTTCCATATTCTAATCAGGTAGCGAATTCCATATTCTAATCAGGGAGCGAGTT
Source organism: Cetorhinus maximus (assembly GCF_964194155.1). Taxonomy (NCBI): domain Eukaryota; kingdom Metazoa; phylum Chordata; class Chondrichthyes; order Lamniformes; family Cetorhinidae; genus Cetorhinus; species Cetorhinus maximus. Next base: position 70,545 of record NW_027596670.1, read on the forward strand.
CCGTATTCTAATCAGGGAGCGAATTCCATATTCTAATCAGATAGCGAGTTCCATATTCTAATCAGAGAGCGAGTTCCATATTCTAATCAGAGTGCGAGTTCCGTATTCTAATCGGTGAGTGAATTCCATATTCTAATCAGGTAGCGAATTCCATATTCTAATCAGGGAGCGAGTTCCATATTCTAATCATGTGGCGAATTACATATGCTAATCAGGGGGCGTATTACATATTCTAATCAGAGTGCGAGTTCCAGATTCTAATAAGAGAGCGAGTTCCATATTCTAATCAGAGAGCGAGTTCCAGATTCTAATCAGAGAGCAAGTTTCATTTTCAAATCAGAGAGCGAGTTCCCTATTCTAATCAGAGAGCGAGTTCCATATTCTAATCAGATAGCGAGTTCCATATTCTAATCAGAGAGCGCGTTCCATATTCTAATCAGGGAGCGAGATCCATATTCTAATCAGAGAGCGAGTTCCATATTCTAATCAGAGAGCGAGTTCCATATTCTAATCAGAGAGCGCGTTCCATATTCTAATCAGAGAGCGAGTTCCATATTCTAATCAGAGAGCGAGTTCCATATTCTAATCAGAGAGCGAGTTCCATATTCTATTCAGAGAGCGTATTCCATATTCTAATCAGATTGCGAGTTCCATATTCTAATCAGAGAGCGAGTTCCATATTCTAATCAGAGAGCGAGTGACGTATTCTAATCAGAGGGCGAGTTCCGTATTCTAATCAGAGAGCGAGTTCTGTATTCTAATCAGAGAGCGAGTTCCATATTCTAATAGGAGAGCGAGTTCCGTATTCTAATCAGAGAGCGAGTTCTATATTCTAATCAGATAGCGAGTTCCATATTCTAATAGGAGAGCGAGTTCCGTATTCTAATCAGAGAGCGAGTTCTATATACTAATCAGAGAGCGAGTTCCATATTCTAATCAGGGATCGAGTTCCGTATTCTAATCAGGTGGGGAATTACATATTTTATTCTGAGAGCGAGTTCCATATTCTAATCAGAGAGCGAGTTCCGTATTCTAATCAGAGAGCGAGTTCCATATTCTAATGAGAGAGCGAGTTCCATATTCTAATCAGAGAGCGAGTTCCATATTCTAATCAGGGAGCGAGTTCCGTGTTCTAATCAGAGAGAGAGTTCCATATTATAATCAGAGAGCGAGTTCCATATTCTAATCAGAGAGTGACTTCCATATTCTTATCAGAGAGCGAGTTCCATATTCTAATCAGGGAGCGAGTTCCATATTCTAATCAGAGAGCGAGTTCCATATTCTAATCAGGGAGCGATTTACATATTCTAATCAGGGAGCGAGTTCCGTATTAAAATGAGAAAGCGAGTTCCATATTATAATCAGCGAGCGAGCTCCATATTCTAATCAGAGAGCGAGTTCCATATTGTAATAATAGCGCGAGTTCAATATTCTCCTCAGACAGCGAGTTCCATGTTGTAATAATAGCGCGAGTTCAATATTCTAATCAGAGAGCCAGTTCCATATTCTAATCAGAGAGCGAGTTCCATATTCTAATCAGGTAGCGAATTCCATATTCTAATCAGGGAGCGAGTTCCGTATTCTAATCAGGGAGCGATTTCTATATTCTAATCAGAGAGCGAGTTCCATATTCTAATCAGAGAGCGAGTTCCATATTCTAATCAGAGAGCGAGTTCCATATTCTAATCAGAGAGCGAGTTCCATATTCTAATCAGAGAGCGAGTTCCATATTATAATCATGGAGCAAGTTCCAGATTCTAATCAGAGAGCGTGTTCCATATTCTAATCAGAGAGCGAGTTCCGTATTCTAATCAGAGAGCGAGTTCCATATTCTAATCAGAGAGCGAGTTCCGTATTCTAATCAAAGAGCGAGTTCCATATTCTAATCAGAGAGCGAGTTCCATATTCTAATCGAAGAGCGAGTTCCGTATTCTCATCAGAGAGCGAGTTTCATATTCTAATAAGAGAGCGAGTTCCATATTCTAATCGGAGAGCGAGTTCCGTATTCTAATCAGAGAGCGAGTTCTATATTCTAATCAGAGAGCGAGTTCCATATTCTAATCAGTGAGCGAGTTCCGTATTCTAATCAGGTGGCGAGTTACATATTCTAATCATGGAGCGAGTTTCATATTCTAATCAGAGAGCGAGTTCCATATTCTAATCAGAGAGCGACGTCCATATTCTAATCAGAGAGCGAGTTCCGTATTCTAATCAGAGAGCGAGTTACATATTCAAATGAGAGAGGATGTTCCATATTCTATTCAGAGAGCGTGTTCCATATTCTAATCAGGGAGCGAGTTCCATATTCTAATCAGAGAGCTAGTTCCATATTCTAATCAGAGAACGAGTTCCGTATTCTAATCAGAGAGCGAGTTCAATATTCTATTCAGAGAGCAAGTTTCATATTCTAATCAGAGTGCGAGTTCCATATTCTAATCAGAGAGCAAATTCCATATTCTAATCAGAGAGCGAGTTCCATATTCTAATCAGGGAGCGAGTTCCATATTCTAATCAGAGAGCGAGCTCCATATTCTAATCAGAGAGTTCCATATTGTAATAATAGCGTGTGTTCAATGTTCTAATCAGAGAGCAATTTCCATATTCTAATCAGAGAGCGAGTTCCATATTCTAATCAGAGAGCGAGTACCATATTCTAATCAGATAGCGAGTTCCATATACTAATCAGATAGCGAGCTCCATATTCTAATCAGAGAGCGAGTTCCATATTCTAATCAGAGAGCGAGTTCCATATTCTAATCAGAGATTGAGTTCCATATTCTAATCAGAGTGCGAGTTCCATATTCTAATCAGAGAGCGAGTTTCGTATTCTAATCAGAGAGTGAGTTCCGTATTCTAATCAGAGAGCGAGTTCCGTATTCTAATCAGAGAGCGAGTTCCATATTCTAATCAGAGAGCGAGTTCCATATTCTAATCAGAGAGCGAGTTCCGTATTCTAATCAGAGAGCGAGTTCCATATTCTAATCAGAGAGCGAGTTCCGTATTCTAATCAAAGAGCGAGTTCCATATTCTAATCAGAGAGCGAGTTCCATATTCTAATCGAAGAGCGAGTTCCGTATTCTCATCAGAGAGCGAGTTTCATATTCTAATAAGAGAGCGAGTTCCATATTCTAATCGGAGAGCGAGTTCCGTATTCTAATCAGAGAGCGAGTTCTATATTCTAATCAGAGAGCGAGTTCCATATTCTAATCAGGGAGCGAGTTCCGTATTCTTATCAGGTGGCGAATTACATATTCTAATCACAGAGCGAGTTTCATATTCTAATCAGAGAGCGAGTTCCATATTCTAATCAGAGAGCGAGGTCCATATTCTAATCAGAGAGCGAGTTCCGTATTCTAATCAGAGAGCGAGTTACATATTCTAATGAGAGAGCATGTTCCATATTTTATTCAATGAGCGTGTTCCATATTCTAATCAGGGAGCGAGTTCCATATTCTAATCAGAGAGCTAGTTCCATATTCTAATCAGAGAACGAGTTCCGTATTCTAATCAGAGAGCGAGTTCAATATTCTATTCAGAGAGCAAGTTTCATATTCTAATCAGAGTGCGAGTTTCATATTCTAATCAGAGAGCAAATTCCATATTCTAATCAGATGGCGAATTCCATATTCTAATCAGGGAGCGAGTTCCGTATTCTAATCAGGGGGCGAATTACATATTCTAATCAGGAGGCGAGTTACATATTCTAATCAGAGTGCGAGTTCCATATTCTAGTCAGAGAGCGAGTTCCATATTCTAATCAGAGAGCGAGTTCCATATTCTAATCAGAGAGCTAGTTTCATATTCTAATCAGATAGCGAGTTCCATATTCTAATCAGCGAGCTAGTTCCGTATTCTAATCAGAGAGCGAGTTCCGTATTCTATTCAGAGAGCGAGTTCCATATTGTAATAATAGCGCGAGTTCAATATCCTAATCAGAGAGCGAGTTCCATATTCTAATCAGAGAGCGAGTTCCATATTCTATTCAGAGAGCGAGTTCCATATTCTAATCAGATAGCGAGTTCCATATTCTAATCAGTGAGCGAGTTCCATATTCTAATCAGAGAGCGTGTTCCATATTCTAATCAGAGAGCGAGTTCCGTATTCTAATCAGTGAGCGAGTTCCATATTCTAATCAGAGAGCGAGTTCCATACTCTAATCAGAGAGCGAGTTCCGTATTCTAATCAGAGAGCGAGTTTCATATTCTAATCAGAGAGCGAGTTCCATATTCTAATAGGAGATCGAGTTCCATATTCTAATCAGAGAGCGAGTTCTATATACTAATCAGAGAGCGAGTTCCATATTCTAATCAGGGATCGAGTTCCGTATTCTAATCAGGTGGGGAATTACATATTTTATTCAGAGAGCGATTTCCATATTCTAATCAGAGAGCGAGTTCCGTATTCTAATCAGAGAGCGAGTTCCATATTCTAATGAGAGAGCGAGTTCCATATTGTAATCAGAGAGCGAGTTCCATATTCTAATCAGAGAGCGAGTTCCATATTATAATCAGGTAGCGAATTCCATAATCTAATCATGGAGCGAGCTCCGTATTCTAATCAGGGGGCGAATTACATATGCTAATCAGGAGGCATATTACATATTCTAATAAGAGTGCGAGTTCCATATTCTAATGAGAGAGCGAGTTCCATATTCTAATCAGAGAGCGAGTTCCATATTCTAATCAGAGAGCAAGTTTCATTTTCAAATCTGAGAGCGAGTTCCATATTTTAATCAGAGAGCGAATTACATATTCTAATCAGAGAGCGAGTTCCATATTCTAATCAGAGAGCGAGTTCCATATTCTAATCAGGGAGCTAGTTCCGTATTCTAATCAGAGTACGAGTTCCATATTCTAATCAGAGAGCGAGTTCTATATTCTAATCAGAGAGCGAATTCCATATTCTAATCAGAGTGCGAGATCCATATTCTAATCAGAGAGCGAGTTCCGTATTCTAATCAGAGAGCGAATTCCATATTGTAATCAGAGAGCGAGTTCCATATTGTAATCAGAGAGCGAGTTCCGTATTCTAATCAGAGAGCGAATTCCGTATTTAATCAGAGAGCGAGTTCCGTATTCTAATCAGAGAGCGAGTTCCGTATTCTAATCAGAGAGCGAGTTCCATATTCTTATCAGAGAGCGAGTTCCATTTTCTAATCAGGGAGCGAGTTCCATATTCTAATCAGAGAGAGAGTTCCATATTCTAATCATGGAGCGAGTTCCATATTCTAATCAGAGAGCGAGTTCCATATTCTAATCAGAGAGCGAGTACCGTATTCTAATCAGGGGGCGAGTTCCATATTCTAATCAGAGAGCGAATTGCATATTGTAATCAGAGAGCGAGTTCCATATTCTAATCAAAGAGCGAGTTCCATATTCTAATCAGAGAGCAAGTTTCGTATTCTAATCAGAGAGCGAGTTCCATATTCTAATCAGAGAGCGAGTTCCGTATTCTAATCAGTGAGTGAATTCCATATTCTAATAAGGTAGCGAATTCCATATTCTAATCAGGGAGCGAGCTCCGTATTCTAATCAGGGGGCGAATTACATATGCTAATCAGGAGGCATATTACATATTCTAATCAGAGTGCGAGTTCCATATTCTAATCAGAGAGCGAGTTCCGTATTCTAATCATGCAGCAAGTTCCGTATTCTAATCATTGACCGAATTCCAGATTCTAATAAGAGAGCGAGTTCCATATTCTAATCAGAGAGCGAGTTCCATATTATAATCACAGAGCGAGTTCCATATTCTAATCAGAGAGCGAGTTCCATATTCTAATCAGAGAGCGAGTTCCATATTCTAATCAGAGAGCGAGTTCCGTATTCTAATCAAAGAGCGAATTCCATATTCTAATCAGAGACCGAGTTCCGTATTCTAATCAGGGGGCGAGTTCCATCTTCTAAGCAGAGAGCGAATTGCATATTGTAATCAGAGAGTGAGTTCCATATTCTAATCAGAGTGCGAGTTCCATATTCTAATCAGGGGGCGAATTACATATGCTAATCAGGAGGCATATTACATATTCTAATCAGAGTGCGAGTTCCATAGTCTAATGAGAGAGCGAGTTCCATATTCTAATCAGAGAGCGAGTTCCATATTCTAATCAGAGAGCAAATTTCATTTTCAAATCAGAGAGCGAGTTCCATATTCTAATCAGAGAGCGAATTACATATTCTAATCAGAGAGCGAGTTCCATATTCTAATAAGAGAGCGAGTTCCATATTCTAATCAGGGAGCGAGTTCCATATTCTAATCAGAGAGCGAGATCCATATTCTAATCAGAGAGCGAGTTCCATATTGTAATAATAGCGCGAGTTCAATATCCTAATCAGAGAGCGAGTTCCATATTCTAATCAGAGAGCGAGTTCCATATTCTAATCAGAGAGCGAGTTCCATATTCTATTCAGATAGCGAGTTCCATATTCAAATCAGATAGCGAGTTCCATATTCTAATCAGTGAGCGAGTTCCATATTCTAATCAGAGAGCGTGTTCCATATTCTAATCAGGGAGCGAGTTCCGTATTCTAATCAGTGAGCGAGTTCCATATTCTAATCAGAGAGCGAGTTCCATATTCTAATAGGAGATCGAGTTCCATATTCTAATCAGAGAGCGAGTTCTATATACTAATCAGAGAGCGAGTTCCATATTCTAATCAGGGATCGAGTTCCGTATTCTAATCAGGTGGGAAATTACATATTTTATTCAGAGAGCGAGTTCCATATTCTAATCAGAGAGCGAGTTCCATATTCTAATGAGAGAGCGAGTTCCATATTGTAATCAGAGAGCGAGTTCCATATTCTAATGAGAGAGCGAGTTCCATATTATAATCACAGAGCAAGTTCGATATTCTAATCAGAGAGCGAGTTCCATATTCTAATCAGCGAGCGAGTTCCATATTCTAATCAGAGAGCGAGTTCCGTATTCTAATCAAAGAGCGAATTCCATATTCTATTCAGAGAGCGAGTTCCGTATTCTAATCAGGGGGCGAGTTCCATATTCTAATCAGAGAGCGAATTGCATATTGTAATCAGAGAGCGAGTTCCATATTCTAATCAGAGAGCGAGTTCTATATTCTAGTCAGAGAGCGAGTTGCGTATTCTAATCAGTGGGTGAATTCCATATTCTAATCAGGTAGCGAATTCCATATTCTAATCATGGAACGAGCTCCGTATTCTAATCAGGGGGCGAATTACATATGCTAATCAGGAGGCATATTACATATTCTAATAAGAGTGCGAGTTCCATATTCTAATGAGAGAGCGAGTTCCATATTCTAATCAGAGAGCGAGTTCCATATTCTAATCAGAGAGCAAGTTTCATTTTCAAATCTGAGAGCGAGTTCCATATTCTAATCAGAGAGCGAATTACATATTCTAATCAGAGAGCGAGTTCCATATTCTAATCAGAGAGCGAGTTCCATATTCTAATCAGGGAGCGAGTTCCATATTCTAATCAGAGAGCGAGATCCATATTCTAATCAGAGAGAGAGTTCCATATTGTAATAATAGCGCGAGTTCAATACTCTAATCAGGGAGCGAGTTCCATATTCTAATCAGAGAGCGAGTTCCATATTCTAATCAGAGATCGAGTTCCATATTCTATTCAGAGAGTGAGCTACATATTCTAATCAGATAGCGAGTTCCATATTCTAATCAGAGAGCGAGTTCCGTATTCTAATCAGTGAGCGAGTTCCATATTCTAATAAGAGAGCGTGTTCCATATTCTAATCAGAGAGCGAGTTCCATATTCTAATCAGAGCGAGTTTCATATTCTAATCAGAGAGCGAGTTCCATATTCTAATAGGAGAGCGAGTTCCGTATTCTAATCAGAGAGCGAGTTCTATATTCTAATCAGAGAGCGAGTTCCATATTCTAATAGGAGAGCGAGTTCCGTATTCTAATCAGAGAGCGAGTTCTATATACTAATCAGAGAGCGAGTTCCATATTCTAATCAGGGATCGAGTTCCGTATTCTAATCAGGTGGGGAATTACATATTTTATTCAGAGAGCGAGTTCCATATTCTAATCAGAGAGCGAGTTCCGTATTCTAATCAGAGAGCGAGTTCCATATTCTAATGAGAGAGCGAGTTTCATATTCTAATCAGAGAGCGAGTTCCATATTCTAATCAGGGAGCGAGTTCCGTGTTCTAATCAGAGAGAGAGTTCCATATTATAATCAGAGAGCGAGTTCCATATTCTAATCAGAGAGTGACTTCCATATTCTTATCAGAGAGCGAGCTCCATATTCTAATCAGGGAGCGAGTTCCATATTCTAATCAGAGAGCGAGTTCCATATTCTAATCAGGGAGCGATTTACATATTCTAATCAGGGAGCGAGTTCCGTATTATAATGAGAGAGCGAGTTCCATATTCTAATCAGAGAGCGAGTTCCATATTCTAATCAGATAGCGAGTTCCATATTCTAATCAGGGAGCGAGTTCCATATTCTAATCAGAGAGCGAGTTCCATATTCAAATCAGGGAGCGAGTTCCGTATTAAAATGAGAAAGCGAGTTCCATATTATAATCAGCGAGCGAGCTCCATATTCTAATCAGAGAGCGAGTTCCATATTGTAATAATAGCGCGAGTTCAATATTCTCTTCAGACAGCGAGTTCCATGTTGTAATAATAGCGCGAGTTCAATATTCTAATCAGAGAGCCAGTTCCATATTCTAATCAGAGAGCGAGTTCCATATTCTAATCAGGTAGCGAATTCCATATTCTAATCAGGGAGCGAGTTCCGTATTCTAATCAGGGAGCGAATTCCATATTCTAATCAGATAGCGAGTTCCATATTCTAATCAGAGAGCGAGTTCCATATTCTAATCAGAGTGCGAGTTCCGTATTCTAATCGGTGAGTGAATTCCATATTCTAATCAGGTAGCGAATTCCATATTCTAATCAGGTAGCGAGTTCCATATTCTAATCATGTGGCGAATTACATATGCTAATCAGGGGGCGTATTACATATTCTAATCAGAGTGCGAGTTCCAGATTCTAATAAGAGAGCAAGTTTCATTTTCAAATCAGAGAGCGAGTTCCCTATTCTAATCAGAGAGCGAGTTCCATATTCTAATCAGATAGCGAGTTCCATATTCTAATCAGAGAGCGCGTTCCATATTCTAATCAGGGAGCGAGATCCATATTCTAATCAGAGAGCGAGTTCCATATTCTAATCAGAGAGCGAGTTCCATATTCTAATCAGAGAGCGCGTTCCATATTCTAATCAGAGAGCGAGTTCCATATTCTAATCAGAGAGCGAGTTCCATATTCTAATCAGAGAGCGAGTTCCATATTCTATTCAGAGAGCGTATTCCATATTCTAATCAGATTGCGAGTTCCATATTCTAATCAGAGAGCGAGTTCCATATTCTAATCAGAGAGCGAGTGACGTATTCTAATCAGAGGGCGAGTTCCGTATTCTAATCAGAGAGCGAGTTCTGTATTCTAATCAGAGAGCGAGTTCCATATTCTAATAGGAGAGCGAGTTCCGTATTCTAATCAGAGAGCGAGTTCTATATTCTAATCAGATAGCGAGTTCCATATTCTAATAGGAGAGCGAGTTCCGTATTCTAATCAGAGAGCGAGTTCTATATACTAATCAGAGAGCGAGTTCCATATTCTAATCAGGGATCGAGTTCCGTATTCTAATCAGGTGGGGAATTACATATTTTATTCAGAGAGCGAGTTCCATATTCTAATCAGAGAGCGAGTTCCGTATTCTAATCAGAGAGCGAGTTCCATATTCTAATGAGAGAGCGAGTTCCATATTCTAATCAGAGAGCGAGTTCCATATTCTAATCAGGGAGCGAGTTCCGTGTTCTAATCAGAGAGAGAGTTCCATATTATAATCAGAGAGCGAGTTCCATATTCTAATCAGAGAGTGACTTCCATATTCTTATCAGAGAGCGAGTTCCATATTCTAATCAGGGAGCGAGTTCCATATTCTAATCAGAGAGCGAGTTCCATATTCTAATCAGGGAGCGATTTACATATTCTAATCAGGGAGCGAGTTCCGTATTAAAATGAGAAAGCGAGTTCCATATTATAATCAGCGAGCGAGCTCCATATTCTAATCAGAGAGCGAGTTCCATATTGTAATAATAGCGCGAGTTCAATATTCTCCTCAGACAGCGAGTTCCATGTTGTAATAATAGCGCGAGTTCAATATTCTAATCAGAGAGCCAGTTCCATATTCTAATCAGAGAGCGAGTTCCATATTCTAATCAGGTAGCGAATTCCATATTCTAATCAGGGAGCGAGTTCCGTATTCTAATCAGGGAGCGAATTCCATATTCTAATCAGATAGCGAGTTCCATATTCTAATCAGAGAGCGAGTTCCATATTCTAATCAGAGTGCGAGTTCCGTATTCTAATCAGTGAGTGAATTCCATATTCTAATCAGGTAGCGAATTCCATATTCTAATCAGGGAGCGAGTTCCGTATTCTAATCATGTGGCGAATTACATATGCTAATCAGGGGGCGTATTACATATTCTAATCAGAGTGCGAGTTCCAGATTCTAATAAGAGAGCGAGTTCCATATTCTAATCAGAGAGCGAGTTCCATATTCTAATCAGAGAGCAAGTTTCATTTTCAAATCAGAGAGCGAGTTCCCTATTCTAATCAGAGAGCGAATTACATATTCTAATCAGATAGCGAGTTCCATATTCTAATCAGAGAGCGCGTTCCATATTCTAATCAGAGAGCGAGTTCCATATTCTAATCAGAGAGCGAGTTCCATATTCTAATCAGAGAGCGCGTTCCATATTCTAATCAGAGAGCAAGTTCCATATTCTAATCAGAGAGCGAGTTCCATATTCTAATCAGAGAGCGCGTTCCATATTCTAATCAGAGAGCAAGTTCCATATTCTAATCAGAGAGCGAGTTCCATATTCTAATCAGAGAGCAAGTTCCATATTCTAATCAGAGAGCGAGTTCCATATTCTAATCAGAGAGCGAGTTCCATATTCTAATCAGAGAGCGAGTTCCATATTCTATTCAGAGAGCGTATTCCATAATCTAATCAGATTGCGAGTTCCATATTCTAATCAGAGAGCGAGTTCCATATTCTAATCAGAGAGCGAGTGACGTATTCTAATCAGAGGGCGAGTTCCGTATTCTAATCAGAGAGCGAGTTCTGTATTCTAATCAGAGAGCGAATTCCATATTCTAATCAGGGAGCGAGTTCCATATTCAAATCAGAGAGAGAGTTCCATATTCTAATCAGAGAGCGAGTTCTATATTCTAATCAGAGAGCGAGTTCCATATTCTAATCAGAGAGCGAGTTCTATATTCTAGTCATTGAGCGAAGTCCATATTCTAAGCAGAGAGCGAGTTCCATATTCTAATCATGCAGCACGTTCCGTATTCTAATCATTGTCCGAATTCCATATTCTAATCAGAGAGCGAGTTCCATATTCTAATCAGAGAGCGAGTTCCATATTATAATCACAGAGCGAGTTCGATATTCTAATCAGAGAGCGAGTTCCATATTCTAATCAGAGAGCGAGTTCAATATTCTAATCAGAGAGCGAGTTCCGTATTCTAATCAAAGATCGAATTCCATATTCTAATCAGAGAGCGAGTTCCGTATTCTAATCGGGGGCGAGTTCCATATTCTAATCAAAGAGCGAATTTCATATTGTAATCAGAGAGCGAGTTCCATATTCTAATCAGAGAGCGAGTTCCATATTCTAATCAGAGAGCAAGTTTCATATTCTAATCAGAGAGCGAGTTCCATATTCTAATCAGAGAGCGAGTTGCGTATTCTAATCAGTGGGTGAATTCCATATTCTAATCAGGTAGCGTATTCCATATTCTAATCAGGGAGCGAGCTCCGTATTCTAATCAGGGGGCGAATTACATATGCTAATCAGGAGGCATATTACATATTCTAATCAGAGTGCGAGTTCCATATTCTAATGAGAGAGCGAGTTACATATTCTAATCAGAGAGCGAGTTCCATATTCTAATCAGAGAGCAAGTTTCATTTTCAAATCAGAGAGCGAGCTCCATATTCTAATCAGAGAGCGAATTACATATTCTAATCAGAGAGCGAGTACCATATTCTAATCAGAGAGCGAGTTCCATATTCTAATCAGGGAGCGAGTTCCATATTCTAATCAGAGAGCGAGATCCATATTCTAATCAGAGAGCGAGTTCCATATTGTAATAATAGCGCGAGTTCAATACTCTAATCAGGGAGCGAGTTCCATATTCTATTCAGAGAGCGAGCTCCATATTCTAATCAGATAGCGAGTTCCATATTCTAATCAGTGAGCAAGTTTCATATTCTAATCAGAGAGCGTGTTCCATATTCTAATCAGAGAGCGAGTTCCGTATTCTAATCAGTGAGCGAGTTCCATATTCTAATCAGAGAGCGTGTTCCATATTCTAATCAGAGAGCGAGTTCCATATTCTAATCAGAGAGCGAGTTCCGTATTCTAATCAGAGCGAGTTTCATATTCTAATCAGAGAGCAAGTTCCATATTCTAATTGGAGAGCGAATTCCGTATTCTAATCAGAGAGCGAGTTCTATATTCTAATCAGAGAGCGAGTTCCATATTCTAATCAGGGATCGAGTTCCGTATTCTAATCAGCTGGGGAATTACATATTTTATTCAGAGACCGAGTTCCATATTCTAATCAGAGAGCGAGTTCCATATTCTAATCAGGGAGCGAGTTCCGTCTTCTAATCAGAGAATGAGTTCCATATTATAATCATAGACCGAGTTCCATATTCTTATCAGAGAGCGAGTTCCATATTCTAATCAGGGAGCGAGTTCCATATTCTAATCAGAGAGCGAGTTCCATATTCTAATCAGGGAGCGAGTTCCATATTCTAATCAGGGAGCGAGTTCCGTATTATAATGAGAGAGCGAGTTCCATATTCTAATCAGAGAGTGAGTTCCATATTCTAATCAGATAGCGCGTTCCATATTCTAATCAGATCGCGAGATCCGTATTCTAATCAGAGAGCGAGTTCCATATTCTAATCAGGGAGCGAGTTCCATATTATAATCAGAGAGCGAGTTCCGTATTCTAATCACAGAGCGAGCTCCATATTCTAATCAGAGAGTGAGTTCCATATTGTAATAATAAGGCGATTTCAATATTCGAATCAGAGAGCGAGTTCCATATTCTAATCAGAGAGTGAGTTCCATATTCTAATCAGGGAGCGAGTTCCATATTCTAATCAGAGAGCGAGTTCCATATTCAAATCAGGGAGCGAGTTCCGTATTAAAATGATAAAGCGAGTTCCATATTATAATCAGCGAGCGAGCTCCATATTCTAATCAGAGAGCGAGTTCATATTGTAATAATAGCGCGAGTTCAATATTCTACTCAGAGAGCGAGTTCCATGTTGTAATAATAGCGCGAGTTCAATATTCTAATCAGAGAGCGAGTTCCATATTCTAATCAGAGAGCGAGTTCCGTATTCTAATCAGAGAGCGAGTTCCATATTCTAACCAGATAGCGAGTTCCATATTCTAATCAGAGAGCGAGTTTCATATTCTAATCAGAGAGCGAATTCCATATTCTAATCTGAGAGCGTGTTCCATATTCTAATCAGAGAGCGTGTTCCGTATTCTAATCAGAGAGCGAATTCCATATTCTGATCAGAGAGCGAGTTCCATATTCTAATCAGAGAGCGAGTTCCATACTCTAATCAGAGAGCGAGTTTCATATTCTAATTAGAGAGCGAGTTCCATATTCTACTCAGGGAGCGAGTTCCATATTCTAATCAGAGAGCGAGTACCGTATTCTAATCCGAGAGCGAGTTCCTTATTCTAATCAGAGAGCGAATTCCATATTCTACTCAGAGAGCGAGTTCCATATTCTAATCAGAGAGCGAGTTCCGTATTCTAATCAGAGAGCGAGTTCCCTATTCTAATCAGAGAGCGAGTTCCGTATTCTAATCAGAGAGCGAGTTCCATATTCTAATCATGGAGCAAGTTCCATATTCTAATCAGGGGGCGAATTCCATATTCTAATCAGGGAGCGAGTTCCATATTCAAATCAGAGAGCGAGTTCCGTATTCTAATCAGAGAGCGAGTTCCGTATTCTAATCAGAGAGCGAGTTCCATATTCTTATCATGGAGCAAGTTCCGTATTCTAATCATTGAGCGAATTCCATATTCTAATCAGAGAGCGAGTTCGATATTCTAATCAGAGAGCGAGATCCATATTCTAATCAGAGAGTGAGTTCCATATTCTAATCAGGGAGGAAGTTCCAGATTCTAATCAGAGAGCGAGTTCCATATTCTCATCAGAGAGCGAGTTGAGTATTCTAATCAGTGGGTGAATTCCATATTCTAATCAGGTAGCGAATTCCATATTCTAATCAGGGAGCGAGTTCCGTATTCTAATCATGTGGCGAATTACATATGCTAATCAGGGGGCGTATTACATATTCTAATCAGAGTGCGAGTTCCAGATTCTAATAAGAGAGCGAGTTCCATATTCTAATCAGAGAGCGAGTTCCATATTCTAATCAGAGAGCAAGTTTCATTTTCAAATCAGAGAGCGAGTTCCCTATTCTAATCAGAGAGCGAATTACATATTCTAATCAGATAGCGAGTTCCATATTCTAATCAGAGAGCGCGTTCCATATTCTAATCAGGGAGCGAGATCCATATTCTAATCAGAGAGCGAGTTCCATATTCTAATCAGAGAGCGAGTTCCATATTCTAATCAGAGAGCGCGTTCCATATTCTAATCAGAGAGCGAGTTCCATATTCTAATCAGAGAGCGAGTTCCATATTCTAATCAGAGAGCGAGTTCCATATTCTATTCAGAGAGCGTATTCCATATTCTAATCAGATTGCGAGTTCCATATTCTAATCAGAGAGCGAGTGACGTATTCTAATCAGAGGGCGAGTTCCGTATTCTAATCAGAGAGCGAGTTCTGTATTCTAATCAGAGAGCGAGTTCCATATTCTAATAGGAGAGCGAGTTCCGTATTCTAATCAGAGAGCGAGTTCTATATTCTAATCAGAGAGCGAGTTCCATATTCTAATAGGAGAGCGAGTTCCGTATTCTAATCAGGGATCGAGTTCGTATTCTAATCAGGTGGTTGAATTACATATTTTATTCTGAGAGTGAGTTCCATATTCTAATCAGAGAGCGAGTTCCGTATTCTAATCAGAGAACGAGTTCCATATTCTAATGAGAGAGCGAGTTCCATATTCTAATCAGAGAGCGAGTTCCATATTCTAATCATGGAGCGAGTTCCATATTCTAATCAGGGAGCGAGTTCCGTTTTATAATGAGAGAGCGAGTTCCATATTCTAATCAGAGAGCGAGTTCCATATTCTAATCAGATAGCGAGTTCCATATTCTAATCAGATAGCGAGATCCGCATTCTAATCAGAGAGCGAGTTCCATATTCTAATCAGGGAGCGAGTTCCAAATTATAATCAGAGAGCAAGTTCCGTATTCTAATCAGAGAGCGAGCTCCATATTCTATTCAGAGAGTGAGTTCCATATTGTAATAATAAGGAGAGTTCAATATTCGAATCAGAGAGCGAGTTCCATATTCTAATCCGAGAGCGAATTCCTTATTCTAATCAGAGAGCGAATTCCATATTCTACTCAGAGAGCGAGTTCCATATTCTAATCAGAGAGCAAGTTCCATATTCTAATCAGAGAGCGAGTTCCGTATTCTAATCAGAGAGCGAGTTCCTTATTCTAATCAGAGAGCGAGATCCGTATTCTAATCAGAGAGCGAGTTCCATATTCTAATCAGAGAGCAAGTTCCATATTCTAATCAGAGAGCGAGTTCCGTATTCTAATCAGAGAGCGAGTTCCATATTCTAATCCGAGAGCGAATTCCTTATTCTAATCAGAGAGCGAGATCCGTATTCTAATCAGAGAGCGAGTTCCATATTCTAATCAGAGAGCAAGTTCCATATTCTAATCAGAGAGCGAGTTCCGTATTCTAATCAGAGAGCGAGTTCCGTATTCTAATCAGAGAGCGAGTTCCGTATTCTAATCAGAGAGCGAGTTCCATATTCTAATCATGGAGCAAGTTCCATATTCTAATCAGGGGGCGAATTCCATATTCTAATCAGGGAGCGAGTTCCATATTCAAATCAGAGAGCGAGTTCCATATTCTAATGAGAGAGCGAGTTCCATATTCTAATCAGAGAGCGAGTTCCGTATTCTAATCAGAGAGCGAGTTCCGTATTCTAATCAGAGAGCGAGTTCCATATTCTTATCATGGAGCAAGTTCCGTATTCTAATCATTGAGCGAATTCCATATTCTAATCAGAGAGCGAGTTCGATATTCTAATCAGAGAGCGAGATCCATATTCTAATCAGAGAGTGAGATCCATATTCTAATCAGGGAGTAAGTTCCAGATTCTAATCAGAGAGCGAGTTCCATATTCTCATCAGAGAGCGAGTTGAGTATTCTAATCAGTGGGTGAATTCCATATTCTAATCAGGTAGCGAATTCCATATTCTAATCAGGGAGCGAGCTCCGTATTCTAATCAGGGGGCGAATTACATATGCTAATCAGGAGGCATATTACATATTCTAATCAGAGCGCGAGTTCCATATTCTAATGAGAGAGGGAGTTCCATATTCTAATCAGAGAGTCAGTTCCATATTCTAATCAGAGTGCAAGTTTCATGTTCAAATCAGAGAGCGAGTTCCATATTCTAATCAGAGAGCGAATTACATATTCTAATCAGAGAGCGAGTTCCATATTCTAATCAGAGAGCGAGTTCCATATTCTAATCATGGAGCGATTCCATATTCTAATCAGAGAGCGAGATCCATATTCTAATCAGAGAGCGAGTTCCATAATGTAATAATAGCGCGAGTTCAATACTCCAATCAGAGAGCGAGTTCCATATTCTAATCATCGAGCGAATTCCATATTCTAATCAGAGAGCGAGTTCCATATTCTAATCAGAGAGCTAGTTCCGTATTCTAATCAGAGAGCGAGTTTCATATTCTAATCAGAGAGCGAGTTCCATATTCTAATAGGAGAGCGAGTTCCGTATTCTAATCAGAGAGCGAGTTCTATATTCTAATCAGAGAGCGAGTTCCATATTCTAATCAGGGATCGAGTTCCGTATTCTAATCTGGTGGGGAATTACATATTTTATTCAGAGAGCGAGTTCCATATTCTAATCAGAGAACGTGTTCCGTATTCTAATCAGAGAGCGAGTTCCATATTCTAATGAGAGAGCGAGTTCCACATTCTAATCAGAGAGTGAGTTCCATATTCTTATCATGGAGCAAGTTCCGTATTCTAATCATTGAGCGAATTCCATATTCTAATCAGAGAGCGAGTTCGATATTCTAATCAGAGAGCGAAATCCATATTCTAATCAGACAGCGATTTCCATATTCTAATCAGGGAGTAAGTTCCATATTCTAATCAGAGAGCGAGTTCCATATTATAAACAGGGAGCGAGTTCCGTATTCTAATCAGGGGGCGAATAACATATTCTAATCAGGAGGCGAATTACATATTCTAATCAGTGTGCGAGTTCCATATTCTAATCAGAGAGCGAGTTCCATATTCTAAACAGAGAGCGAGTTCCATATTCTAATCAGAGAGCGAGTTTCATATTCAAATCAGAGAGCGAGTTCCATATTCTAATCAGGGAGCGAGTTCCATATTGTAATCAGAGAGCGAGATCCATATTCTAATCAGTGAGCGAGTTCCATATGGTAATAATAGCGCCAGTTCAATACTCTAATCAGAGAGCGAGATCCATATTCTAATCAGAGAGCGAGTTCCATATTCTAATCAGAGTGCGAGTTCCATATTCTATTCAGAGAGCGAGTTCCATATTCTAATCAGATGGCGAGTTCCATATTCTAATCAGTGAGCGAGTTCCATATTCTAATCAGAGAGCGTGTTCCATATTCTAATCAGAGAGCGAGTTCCGTATTCTAATCAGTGAGCGAGTTCCATATTCTAATCAGAGAGTGAGTTCCATATTCTAATCAGAGAGCGAGTTCCGTATTCTAATCAGAGAGCGAGTTTCATATTCTAATCAGAGAGCGAGTTCCATATTCGAATAGGAGAGCGAGTTCCGTATTCTAATCAGAGAGCGAGTTCTATATTCTAATCAGAGAGCGAGTTCCATATTCTAATCAGGGATCGAGTTCCGTATTCTAATCAGGTGGTTGAATTACATATTTTATTCAGAGAGTGAGTTCCATATTCTATTCAGAGAGCGAGTTCCATATTCTAATGAGAGAGCGAGTTCCATATTCTAATCAGAGAGCGAGTTCCATATTCTAATCATGGAGCGAGTTCCATATTCTAATCAGGGAGCGAGTTCCGTTTTATAATGAGAGAGCGAGTTCCATATTCTAATCAGAGAGCGAGTTCCATATTCTAATCAGATAGCGAGTTCCATATTCTAATCAGATAGCGAGATCCGTATTCTAATCAGAGAGCGAGTTCGATATTCTAATCAGGGAGCGAGTTCCAAATTATAATCAGAGAGCAAGTTCCGTATTCTAATCAGAGAGCGAGCTCCATATTCTATTCAGAGAGCGAGTTCCATATTGTAATAATAAGGAGAGTTCAATATTCGAATCAGAGAGCGAGTTCCATATTCTAATCAGAGAGCGAGTTCCATATTCTAATCAGGGAGCGAGTTCCATATTCTAATCAGAGAGCGAGTTCCATATTCAAATCAGGGAGCGAATTCCGTATTAAAATGAGAAAGCGAGTTCCATATTATAATCAGCGAGCGAGTTCCATATTCTATTCAGAGAGCGAGTTCCATATTGTAATAATAGCGCGAGTTCAATATTCTACTCAGAGAGCGAGTTCCATGTTGTAATAATAGCGCGAGTTCAATATTCTAATCAGAGAGCGAGTTCCATATTCTAATCAGAGACCGAGTTCCATTTTCTAATCAGAGAGCGAGTTCCATATTCTAATCAGAGAGCGAGTTCCGTATTCTAATCAGATAGCGAGTTCTATACTCTAATCAGAGAGCGAGTTTCATATTATAATCAGAGAGCGAATTCCATATTCTAATCAGAGAGCGAGTTCCATATTCTAATCAGAGAGCGAGTTCCATATTCTAATCAGAGAGCGAGTTCCGTATTCTAATCAGATAGCGAGTTCTATACTCTAATCAGAGAGCGAGTTTCATATTATAATCAGAGAGCGAATTCCATATTCTAATCAGAGAGCGAGTTCCATATTCTAATCAGAGAGCGAATTCCATATTCTAATCAGAGAGCGAGTTCCGTATTCTAATCAGATAGCGAGTTCTATACTCTAATCAGAGAGCGAGTTTCATATTATAATCAGAGAGCGAATTCCATATTCTAATCAGAGAGCGAGTTCCATATTCTAATCAGAGAGCGAGTTCCGTATTCTAATCAGATAGCGAGTTCTATACTCTAATCAGAGAGCGAGTTTCATATTATAATCAGAGAGCGAATTCCATATTCTCATCAGAGAGCGAGTTCCATATTCTAATCAGATAGCGAGTTCTATACTCTAATCAGAGAGCGAGTTTCATATTATAATCAGAGAGCGAATTCCATATTCTAATCAGAGAGCGAGTTCCATATTCTAATCAGAGAGCGAGTTCCGTATTCTAATCAGAGAGCGAGTTCCGTATTCTGATCAGAGAGCGAGTTCCGTATTCTAATTAGAGAGCGAGTTCAATATTCTAATCAGAGAGCGAGTTCCATATTCTAATCAGAGAGCGAGTTCTGTATTCTAATCAGAGAGCGAGTTCCTTATTCTAATCAGAGAGCGAATTCCGTATTCTAATCAGGGAGCGAGTTCCGTATTCTAATCAGGGGCCGAATTACATATGCTAATCAGGAGGCGTATTACATATTCTAATCAGAGAGCGAGTTCCATATTCTAACCAGGGAGCGAATTGCATATTCTAATCAGAGAGCGAGTTACATATTCTAATCAGAGAGCGAGTTCCATATTCTAATCAGAGAGCGAGTTCCATATTCTAATCAGAGAGCGAGTTCCATATTCTAATCAGAGAGCGCGTTCCATATTCTAATCAGGGAGCGAGTTCCATATTCTAATCAGAGAGCGAGATCCATATTCTAATCAGAGAGCGAGTTCCATATTGTAATAATAGCGCGAGTTCAATATTCTAATCAGAGAGCGAGTTCCATATTCTAATCATGGACCGAGTTCCATATTCTATTCAGAGAGCGAGTTCCATATTCAAATCAGATAGCGAGTTCCATATTCTAATCAGTGAGCGAGTTCCATATTCTAATCTGAGAGCGTGTTCCATATTCTAATCAGAGAGCGAGTTCCGTATTCTAATCAGTGAGCGAGTTCCATATTCTAATCAGAAAGCGAGTTCCGTATTCTAATCAGAGAGCGAGTTCCGTATTCTAATTAGAGAGCGAGTTCAATATTCTAATCAGAGAGCGAGTTCCATATTCTAATCAGAGAGCGAGTTCTGTATTCTAATCAGAGAGCGAGTTCCTTATTCTAATCAGAGAGCGAATTCCATATTCTAATCAGAGAGCGAGTTCCATATTCTAATCAGAGAGCGAGATCCGTATTCTAATCAGAGAGCGAGTTCCATATTCTAATCAGAGAGCAAGTTCCATATTTTAATCAGAGAGCGAGTTCCGTATTCTAATCAGAGAGCGAGTTCCGTATTCTAATCAGAGAGCGAGTTCCGTATTCTAATCAGAGAGCGAGTTCCATGTTCTAATCATGGAGCAAATTCCATATTCTAATCAGGGGGCTAATTCCATATTCTAATCAGGGAGCGAGTTCCATATTCAAATCAGAGAGCAAGTTCCATATTCTAATGAGAGACCGAGTTCCATATTCTAATCAGAGAGCGAGTTCCGTATTCTAATCAGAGAGCGAGTTCCGTATTCTAATCAGCGAGCGAGTTCCATATTCTTATCATGGAGCCAGTTCCGTATTCTAATCATTGAGCGAATTCGATATTCTAATCAGAGAGCGAGTTCGATATTCTAATCAGAGAGCGAGATGCATATTCTAATCAGAGAGCGAGTTCCATATTCTAATCAGGGAGTAAGTTCCATATTCTAATCAGAGAGCGAGTTCCATATTATAAACAGGGAGCGAGTTCCGTATTCTAATCAGGGGGCGAATTACATATTCTAATCAGGAGGCGAATTACATATTCTAATCAGTGTGCGAGTTCCATATTCTAATCAGAGAGCGAGTTCCATATTCTAATCAGAGAGCGAGTTCCATATTCTAATCAGAGAGCGAGTTTCATATTCAAATCAGAGAGCGAGTTCCATATTCTAATCAGAGAACGAGTTGCATATTCTAATCAGGGAGCGAGTTCCATATTCTAATCAGAGAGCGAGCTCCATATTCTAATCAGAGAGCGACTTCCATATTCTAATCAGGGAGCGAGTTCAATATTCTAATCAGAGAGCGAGTTCCATATTCTAATCAGGGAGCGAGTTCCATATTCTAATCAGAGAGCGAGCTCCATATTCTAATCAGAGAGCGACTTCCATATTCTAATCAGGGAGCGAGTTCAATATTCTAATCAGAGTGCGAGTTCCATATTCAAATTAGGGAGAGAGTTCCATATTCTAATCAGGGAGCGAGTTCCTTATTATAATGAGAGAGCGAGTTCCATATTCCAGTCAGAGAGCGAGTTCCATATTCTAATTAGATAGCGAGTTCCATATTCTAATCAGAGAGCGAGTTCCATATTCTAATCAGAGAGCGAGTTCCATATTTTAATCAGAGAGCGAGTTCCGTATTCTAATCAGACAGGGAGTTCCATATTCTAATCAGAGAGTAAGTACCTCATTCTAATCAGAGAGCGAGTTCCGTATTCTAATCAGATCGCGAGTTCCATATACTAATCAGAGAGCTTGTTCCATATGCTAATCATAGAGCGAAGTCCATATTCTAATCAGAGAGCGATTTCCATATTCTAATCAGAGAGCGAGTTCCGTATTCTAATCAGGTTGCGAGTTCCATATTCTAATCAGAGAGCGAATTACATATTCTAATCAGAGAGCGAGTTCCATATTCTAATCAGAGAGCGAGTTCCATATTCTAATCAGAGAGCAAGTTTCATATTCTAATCAGAGAGCGGATTACATATTCTAATCAGAGAGCGAGTTCCATATTCTAATGAGAGAGCGAGTTCCATATTCTAATCAGGGAGCGAGTTCCATATTCTAATCAGAGAGCGAGCTCCATATTCTAATCAGAGAGCGAGTTCCATATTGTAATAATAGCGCGAGTTCAATATTCTAATCAGAGAGCGAGTTCCATATTCTAATCAGAGAGCGAGTTCCATATTCTAATCAGAGAGCGAGTTCCATATTCTAATCAGGGAGTGAGTTCCATATTCTAATCAGAGAGCGAGTTTCATATTCTAATCAGAGAGCTAGTTCCATATTCTAATCAGGGAGTGAGTTCCGTATTCTAATCAGGGGGCGAGTTCCATATTCTAATCAGAGAGCGAATTGCATATTCTAATCAGAGAGCGAGTTCCATATTCTAATCAGAGAGCGAGTTCCATATTCTAATCAGAAAGCAAGTTTCATATTCTAATCAGAGAGCGAGTTCCATATTCTAATCAGAGAGCGAGTTCCGTATTCTAATCAGTGAGTGAATTCCATATTCTAATCAGGTAGCGAATTCCATATTCTAATCAGGGAGCGAGTTCCGTATTCTAATCAGGGGGCGAATTACATATGCTAATCAGGAGGCGTATTACATATTCTAATCAGAGAGCGAGTTCCATATTCTAACCAGAGAGCGAATTGCATATTCTAATCAGAGAGCGAGTTACATATTCTAATCAGAGAGCGAGTTCCATATTCTAATCAGGGAGCGAGTTCCATATTCTAATCAGAGAGCGAGTTCCATATTCTAATCAGAGAGCGAGTTCCATATTCTAATCAGAGAGCGCGTTCCATATTCTAATCAGGGAGCGAGTTCCATATTCTAATCAGAGAGCGAGATCCATATTCTAATCAGAGAGCGAGTTCCATATTGTAATAATAGCGCGAGTTCAATATTCTAATCAGAGAGCGAGTTCCATATTCTAATCAGAGAGCGAGTTCCATATTGTAATAATAGCGCGAGTTCAATATTCTAATCAGAGAGCGAGTTCCATATTCTAATCAGAGAGCGAGTTCCATATTCTAATCAGATAGCGAGTTCCATATTCTATTCAGAGAGCGTGTTCCATATTGTAATCAGATAGCGAGTTTCGTATTCTAATCAGAGAACGAGTTCCATATTCTAATCAGAGAGCGAGTTCCGTATTCTAATCAGAGAGCGAGTTCCGTATTCTAATCAGAGAGCGAGTTCCATATTCTAATCAGAGAGCATGTTTCATATTCTAATCGGAGAGCGAGTTCCATATTCTAATCAGAGAGCGAGTTCCGTATTCTAATCAGTGAGTGAATTCCATATTCTAATCAGGTAGCGAATTCCATATTCTAATCAGGGAGCGAGTTCCGTATTCTAATCATGGTGCGAATTACATATGCTAATCAGGAGGCGTATTACATATTTTAATCAGAGTGCGAGTTCCATATTCTAATCAGAGAGCGAGTTCCATATTCTAATCAGAGAGCGAGTTCCATATTCTAATCAGAGAGCAAGTTTCATTTTCAAATCAGAGAGCGAGTTCCATATTCTAATCAGAGAGCGAGTTCCATATTCTAATCAGAGAGCGCGTTCCATATTCTAATCAGGGAGCGAGTTTCATATTCTAATCAGAGAGCGAGTTCCATATTGTAATAATAACGCGAGTTCAATATTCTAATCAGAGAGCGAGTTCCATATTCTAATCACAGAGCGAGTTCCATATTCTAATCAGAGAGCGAGTTCCATATTGTAATAATAACGCGAGTTCAATATTCTAATCAGAGAGCGAGTTCCATATTCTATTCAGAGAGCGAGTTCCATATTCTAATCAGATAGCGAGTTCCATATTCTAATCCGTGAGCGAGTTCCATATTCTACTCGTAGAGCGTGTTCCATATTCTAATCAGAGAGCGAGTTCCGTATTCTAATCAGTGAGCGAGTTCCATATTCTAATCAGAGAGCGAGTTCCATATTCTAATCAGAGAGCGAGTTCCATATTCTATTCAGTGAGCGTGTTCCATATTCTAATCAGAGAGCGAGTTCCGTATTCTAATCAGTGAGCGAGTTCCATATTCCAATCAGAGAGCGAGTTCCATATTGAACTCAGAGAGCGAGTTCCATATTATAATCAGTGTGCGAGTTCCATATTCTAATCGGAGAGCGAGTTCCGTATTCTAATCCGAGAGCGAGTTCCGTATTCAAATCAGAGAGCGAGTTCCATATTCTAATCAGAGAGCGAGTTCCATATTCCAATCAGAGAGCGAGTTCCATATTCTAATCAGGGAGTGAGTTCCATATTCTAATCAGAGAGCGAGATCCATATTCTAATCAGAGAGCGAGTTCCATATTCTAATGAGAGAGCGGGTTCCATATTCTAATCCGAGAGCGAGTTCCATATTCTAATCAGAGAGCGAGTTCCATATTCTAATCAGTGAGCGATTTCAATATTCTATTCAGAGAACGAGTTCCATATTCTAATCAGATAGCGAGTTCCATATTCTAATCAGTGAGCGAGTTCCATATTCTAATCAGTGAGCGTGTTCCATATTCTAATCAGAGAGCGAGTTCCGTATTCTAATCAGTGAGCGAGTTCCATATTCTAATCAGAGAGCGAGTTCCATATTCTAATCAGAGAGCGAGTGCCGTATTCTAATCAGAGAGCGAATTCCGTATTCTAATCAGAGTGCGCGTTCCTTATTCTAATCAGATAGCGAGTTCCATATTCTAATCAGAGAGCGAGTTTCATATTCTATTCTGAGAGCGAGTTCCATATTCTAATCGGAGAGCGAGTTCCGTATTCTAATCAGAGAGCGAGTTCTATATTCTAATCAGAGAGCGAGTTCCATATTCTAATCAGGGAGCGTGTTCCGTATTCTAATCAGGTGGGGAATTACATATTCTATTCAGAGAGCGAGTTCCATATTCTAATCAGAGAGCAAGTTCCGTATTCTAATCAGAGGTCGAGTTCCATATTCTAATGAGAGAGCGAGTTCCATATTCTAATCAGAGAGCGAGTTCCATATTCTAATCAGGGAGCGAGTTCCGTGTTCTAATCAGAGAGCGAGTTCCCTATTCTAATCAGAGAGCGAGTTCCATATACCAATCAGAGGGCGAATTCCATATTCTAATCAGAGCGCGAGTTCCATATTCTAATCAGGGAGCGAGTTCCATATTATAATCAGAGAGCGAGTTCCAAATTCTAAGCAGAGAGCGAGTTCCATATTCTTATCAGAGAGCGAGTTCCATATTCTAATCAGGGAGCGAGTTCCATATTCTAATCAGAGAGCGTGTTCCATATTCTAATCAGGGAGCGATTTCCATATTCTAATCAGGGAGCGAGTTCCGTATTATAATGAGAGAGCGAGTTCCATATTCTAATCAGAGAGCGAGTTCCGTATTCTAATCAGATAGCGAGTTCCATATTCTAATCAGAGAGCGAGATCCGTATTCTAATCAGAGAGCGAGTTCCATATTCAAATCAGAGAGCGAGTTCCGTATTCTAATCAGAGAGCGAGTTCCATATTGTAACAATAAGGCGAGTTCAATATTCTAAACAGAGATCGAGTTCCATATTCTAATCCGAGAGCGAGTTCCATATTCTAATCAGGGAGCGAGTTCCATATTCAAATCAGGGAGCGAGTTCCGTATTATAATGAGAGAGCGAGTTCCATATTATAATCAGCGAGCGAGCTCCATATTCTAATCAGAGAGCGAGTTCCATATTGTAATAATAGCGCGAGTTCAATATTCTACTCAGAGAGCGAGTTCTATATTGTAATAATAGCGCGAGTTCAATATTCTAAACAGAGAGCGAGTTCCATATTCTAATCAGAGAGCGAGTTCCATAATCTAATCAGAGAGCGAGTTCCATATTCTAATAAGAGAGCGAGTTCTATATTCTAATCAGATAGCGAGTTCCATATTCTCATCAGAGAGCGAGTTCCATAATCTAATCAGAGAGCGAGTTTCATATTCTAATCAGAGAGCGAGTTCCATATTCTAATCAGAGAGCGAGTTCCGTATTCTAATCAGAGAGCGAATTCCGTATTCTGATCAGAGAGCGAGTTCCATATTCTAATCAGACAGCGAGTTCCATACTCTAATCAGAGAGCGAGTTCCATATTCTAATCAGGGAGTAAGTTCCATATTCTAATCAGAGAGCGAGTTCCATTTTCTAATCAGAGAGCGAGTTGCCTATTCTAATCAGTGGGTGAATTCCATATTCTAATCAGGTAGCGAATTCCATATTCTAATCAGGGAGCGAGCTCCGTATTCTAATCAGGGGGCGAATTATATATGCTAATCAGGAGGCATATTACATATTCTAATCAGAGTGCGAGTTCCATATTCTAATGAGAGAGCGAGTTCCATATTCTAATCAGAGAGCGAGTTCCATATTCTAATCAGAGAGCAAGTTTCATTTTCAAAACAGAGAGCGAGTTCCATATTCTAATCAGAGAGCGAATTACATATTCTAATCAGAGAGCGAGTTCCATATTCTAGTCAGAGAGCGAGTTCCATATTCTAATCAGGGAGCGTGTTCCATATTCTAATCAGAGAGCGAGATCCATATTCTAATCAGAGAGCGAGTTCCATATTGTAATAATAGCGCGAGTTCAATAATCTAATCAGAGAGCGAGTTCCATATTCTAATCAGAGAGCAAGTTCCATATTCTAATCAGAGAGCGAGTTCCATATTCTATTCAGAGAGCGAGTTCCATATTCTAATCAGATAGCGAGTTCCATATTCTAATCAGTGAGCGAGTTCCATATTCTAATCAGAGAGCGTGTTACATATTCTAATCAGAGAGCGAGTTCCCTATTCTAATCAGTGAGCGAGTTCCATATTCTAATCAGGGAGCGAGTTCCATATTCTATTCAGAGAGTGAGTTCCATATTCTAATCAGAGAGCGAGTTCCATATTCTAATCAGAGAGCGAGTTCCATATTCTAATCAGAGAGCTAATTCCGTATTCTAATCAGAGAGCGAGTTTCATATTCTAATCAGAGAGCGAGTTCCATATTCTAATAGGAGAGCGAGTTCCGTATTCTAATCAGAGAGCGAGTTCTATATTCTAATCAGAGAGCGAGTTCCATATTCTAATCAGGGATCGAGTTCCGTATTCTAATCTGGTGGGGAATTACATATTTTATTCAGAGAGCGAGTTCCATATTCTAATCAAAGAGCGAGTTCCGTATTCTAATCAGAGAGCGAGTTCCATATTCTAATGAGAGTGCGAGTTCCGTATTCTAATCAGAGAGTGAGTTCCATATTCTAATCAGAGAGCGAGTTCCATATTCTAATCAGAGAGCGAGATCCGTATTCTAATCAGAGAGCGAGTTCCATATTCTTATCAGGGAGTGAGTTCCATATTATAATCAGAGAGCGAGTTCCGTATTCTAATCAGATAGCGAGTTCCATATTCTAATCAGAGAGCGAGTTCCATATTGTAACAATAAGGCGAGTTCAATATTCTAAACAGAGAGCGAGTTCCATATTCCAATCAGAGAGCGAGTTCTATATTCTAATCAGGGAGCGAGTTCCATATTCAAATCAGGGAGCGAGTTCCGTATTATAATGAGAGAGCGAGTTCCATATTCTAATCAGCGAGCGAGCTCCATATTCTAATCAGAGAGCGAGTTCCATATTGTAATAATAGCGCGAGTTCAATATTCTACTCAGAGAGCGATTTCCATATTCTAATCAGAGAGCGTGTTCCATAATCTAATCAGAGAGCGAGTTCCATATTCTAATCAGAGAGCGAGTTCTATATTCTAATCAGATAGCGAGTTCCATATTCTCATCAGAGAGCGAGTTCCATAATCTAATCAGAGAGCGAGTTTCATATTCTAATCAGGGAGCGAGTTCCATATTCTAATCAGGGAGCGAGATCCATATTCTAATCAGAGAGCGAGTTCCATATTGTAATAATAGCGCGAGTTCAATACTCTAATCAGAGAGCGAGTTCCATATTCTAATCAGAGAGCAAGTTCCATATTCTAATCAGAGAGCGAATTCCATATTCTATTCAGAGAGCGAGTTCCATATTCTAATCAGATAGCGAGTTCCATATTCTAATCAGTGAGCGAGTTCCATATTCTAATCAGAGAGCGTGTGCCATATTCTAATCAGAGAGAGAATTCCCTATTCTAATCCGTGAGCGAGTTCCATATTCTAATCAGAGAGCGAGTTCCATATTCTAATCAGAGAGCTAGTTCCGTATTCTAATCAGAGAGCGAGTTTCATATTCTAATCAGAGAGCGAGTTCCATATTCTAATAGGAGAGCGAGTTCCGTATTCTAATCAGAGAGCGAGTTCTATATTCTAATCAGAGAGCGAGTTCCATATTCTAATCAGGGATCGAGTTCCGTATTCTAATCTGGTGGGGAATTACATATTTTATTCAGAGAGCGAGTTCCATATTCTAATCAAAGAGCGAGTTCCGTATTCTAATCAGAGAGCGAGTTCCATATTCTAATGAGAGAGCGAGTTCCATATTCTAATCAGAGAGCGAGTTCCATATTCTAATCAGAGAGCGAGATCCGTATTCTAATCAGAGAGCGAGTTCCATATTCTTATCAGGGAGCGAGTTCCATATTATAATCAGAGAGCGAGTTCCGTATTCTAATCAGATAGCGAGTTCCATATTCTAATCAGAGAGCGAGTTCCATATTGTAACAATAAGGCGAGTTCAATATTCTAAACAGAGAGCGAGTTCCATATTCTTATCAGGGAGCGAGTTCCATATTATAATCAGAGAGCGAGTTCCGTATTCTAATCAGATAGCGAGTTCCATATTCTAATCAGAGAGCGAGTTCCATATTCTTATCAGGGAGCGAGTTCCATATTATAATCAGAGAGCGAGTTCCGTATTCTAATCAGAGAGCGAGTTCCATATTCCAATCAGAGAGCGAGTTCTATATTCTAATCAGGGAGCGAGTTGCATATTCAAATCAGGGAGCGAGTTCCGTATTTTAATGAGAGAGCGAGTTCCATATTCTAATCAGCGAGCAAGCTCCATATTCTAATCAGAGAGCGAGTTCCATATTGTAATAATAGCGCGAGTTCAATATTCTACTCAGAGAGCGAGTTCCATATTCTAATCAGAGAGCGAGTTCCATAATCTAATCAGAGAGCGAGTTCCATATTCTAATCAGAGAGCGAGTTCTATATTCTAATCAGATAGCGAGTTCCATATTCTCATCAGAGAGCGAGTTCCATAATCTAATCAGAGAGCGAGTTTCATATTCTAATCAGAGAGCGAGTTCCATATTCTAATCAGAGAGCGAGCTCCATATTCTAATCAGAGAGCGAGTTCCGTATTCTAATCAGAGAGCGAATTCCATATTCTAATCAGAGAGCGAGTTCCATATTCTATTCAGAGAGCGAGTTCCATATTCTGATCAGATAACGAGTTCCATATTCTAATCCGTGAGCGATTTCCATATTCTAATCGTAGAGCGTGTTCCATATTGTAATCAGAGAGCGTGTTCCATATTCTAATCAGAAAGCGATTGCCGTATTCTAATCAGAGAGCTAGTTCCGTATTCTAATCAGAGAGCGAGTTCCGTATTCTAATCAGTGAGCGCTTCCATATTCTAATCAGAGAGCGAGTTCCATATTCTAATCAGAGAGCGAGTGCCGTATTCTAATCAGTGACCGAGTTCCGTATTCTAATCAGAGAGCGAGTTCCATATTCTAATCAGAGTGCGAGTTCCATATTCTAATCAGGGAGCGAGTTCCATATTCTAATCAGAGAGCGAGTGCCGTATTCTAATCAGTGACCGAGTTCCGTATTCTAATCAGAGAGCGAGTTCCATATTCTAATCAGAGAGCGAGTTCCATATTCTAATCAGAGAGCGAGTTCCATATTCTAATCAGAGAGCGAGTTCCATATTCTAATCAGTGACCGAGTTCCGTATTCTAATCAGAGAGCGAGTTCCATATTCTAATCAGAGAGCGAGTTCCATATTCTAATCAGAGAGCGAGTTCCATATTCTAATCAGAGATCGAGTTCCATATTCTAATCAGAGAGCGAGTGCCGTATTCTAATCAGTGACCGAGTTCCGTATTCTAATCAGAGAGCGAGTTCCATATTCTAATCAGAGAGCGAGTTCCATATTCTAATCAGAGAGCGAGTGCCGTATTCTAATCAGTGACCGAGTTCCATATTCTAATCAGAGAGCGAGTGCCGTATTCTAATCAGTGACCGAGTTCCGTATTCTAATCAGAGAGCGAGTTCCATATTCTAATCAGAGAGCGAGTTCCATATTCTAATCAGAGTGCGAGTTCCATATTCTAATCAGGGAGCGAGTTCCATATTCTAATCAGAGAGCGAGATCCATATTCTAATCAGAGAGCGTGTTCCATATTCTAATCAGAGAGCGAGTTCCATATTCTAATCAGAGAGCGAGATCCATATTCTAATCAGTGAGCGAGTTGCATATTCTAATCAGAGAGCGAGTTCCATATTCTAATCTGAGAGCGAGTTCCATATTCTAATCGGAGAGCGAGTTCCGTATTCTAATCAGAGAGCGAGTTCTATATTCTAATCAGAGAGCGAGTTCCATATTCTAATCAGGGAGCGTGTTCCGTATTCTAATCTGGTGGAGAATTACATATTCTATTCAGAGAGCGAGTTCCATATTCTAATCAGAGAGCGAGTTCCGTATTCTAATCAGAGAGCGAGTTCCATATTCTAATGAGAGAGCGAGTTCCATATTCTAATCAGAGAGCGAGTTCCATATTCTAATCAGGGAGCGAGTTCCGTGTTCTAATCAGAGAGCGAGTTCCATATTCTAATCAGATAGCGAGTTCCATATACCAATCAGAGAGCGAGTTCCATATTCTAATCAGAGCGCGAGTTCCATATTCTAATCAGGGAGCGAGTTCCATATTATAATCAGAGAGCGAGTTCCATATTCTAATGAGAGAGCGAGTTCCATATTCTTATCAGAGAGCGAGTTCCATATTCTAATCAGGCAGCGAGTTCCATATTCTAATCAGAGAGCGTGTTCCATATTCTAATCAGGAAGCCATTTCCATATTCTAATCAGGGAGCGAGTTCCGTATTATAATGAGAGAGCGAGTTCCATATTCTAATCAGATAGCGAGTTCCATATTCTAATCAGAGAGCGAGATCCGTATTCTAATCAGAGAGCGAGTTCCATATTCTTATCAGGGAGCGAGTTCCATATTATAATCAGAGAGCGAGTTCCGTATTCTAATCAGATAGCGAGTTCCATATTCTAATCAGAGAGCGAGTTCCATATTGGAACAATAAGGCGAGTTCAATATTCTATACAGAGAGCGATTTCCATATTCTAATCAGAGAGCGAGTTCTATATTCTAATCAGGGAGCGAGTTCCATATTCAAATCAGGGAGCGAGTTCCGTATTATAATGAGAGAGCGAGTTCCATATTCTAATCAGCGAGCGAGCTCCATATTCTAATCAGAGAGCGAGTTCTATATTGTAATAATAGCGCGAGTTCAATATTCTAATCAGAGAGCGAGTTCCATATTCTAATCAGAGAGCGAGTTCCATAATCTAATCAGAGAGCGAGTTCCGTATTCTAATCAGAGAGCGAGTTCCGTATTCTAATCAGAGAGCGAATTCCGTATTCTGATCAGAGAGCGAGTTCCATATTCTAATCAGACAGCGAGTTCCATACTCTAATCAGAGAGCGAGTTTCATATTCTAATCAGAGAGCGAGTTCCATTTGCTACTCAGAGAGCGAGTTCCTTATTCTAATCAGATAGCGAGTTCCGTATTCTAATCAGAGAGCGAGTTCCGTATTCTAATCAGAGAGCGAATTCCGTATTCTAATCAGAGAGCGAGTTTCATATTCTAATCAGAGAGTGAGTTCCATTTGCTACTCAGAGAGCGAGTTCCATATTCTAATCAGAAAGCGAGTTCCGTATTCTAATCAGAGAGCGAGTTCCTTATTCTGATCTGAGAGCGAGTTCCATATTCTAATCAGAGAGCGAGTTCCGTATTTTAATCAGAGAGCGAGTTCCGTATTCTAATCAGAGAACGAGTTCCATATTCTAATCATGGAGCAAGTTCCATATTCTAATCCGGGAGCGAATTCCATATTCTAATCAGGGAGCGAGTTCCATATTCAAATCAGAGAGCGAGTTCCATATTCTAATGAGAGAGCGAGTTCCGTATTCTAATCAGAGAGCGAGTTCCGTATTCTAATCAGACAGCGAGTTCCATATTCTTATCATGGAGCAAGTTCCGTAATCTAATCATTGAGCGAATTCCATATTCTTATCAGAGAGCGAGTTCCATATTCAAATCAGAGAGCGATTTCCATATTCTAATCACAGAGCGAGTTCCATATTCTAATCAGAGAGCGAGTTCCATATTCTAATCAGGGAGTGAGTTCCATATTCTAATCAGAGAGCGAGTTCCGTATTCTAATCAGGGAGCGAGTTCCATATTCTAATCAGGGGGCGAATTACATATGCTAATCGGGAGGCGAATTACATATTCTAATCAGTGTGCGAGTTCCATATTCTAATCTGAGAGCGAGTTACATATTCTAATCAGAGAGCGAGTTCCGTATTCTAATCAGGGCGCGAGTTCCATATTCTAATCAGAGAGCTAATTGCATATTCTAATCAGAGAGCGAGTTCCATATTCTAATCAGAGAGCGAGTTCCGTATTCTAATCAGTGTGTGAATTCCATATTCTAATCAGGTAGCGAATTCCATATTCTAATCAGGGAGCGAGTTCCGTATTCTAATCATGGGGCGAATAACATATGCTAATCAGGAGGCGTATTACATATTCTAATCAGAGTGCTAGTTCCATATTCTAATCAGAGAGCGAGTTCCATATTCTAATCAGAGAGCGAGTTCCATATTCTAATCAGAGAGCAAGTTTCATTTTCAAATCAGAGAGCGAGTTCCATATTCTAATCAGAGAGCGAGTTCCATATTCTAATCAGGGAGCGAATTCCATATTCTAATCAGAGAGCGAGATCCATATTCTAATCAGAGAGCGAGTTTCATATTGTAATAATAGCGCGAGTTCAATATTCTAATCAGAGAGCGAGTTCCATATTCTAATCAGTGAGCGAGTTCCATATTCTAATCAGAGAGCGTGTTCCATATTCTAATCAGAGAGCGAGTTCCGTATTCTAATCAGTGAGCGAGTTCCATATTCTAATCAGAGAGCGTGTTCCATATTCTAATCAGAGAGCGAGTTCCGTATTCTAATCAGAGAGCGAATTCCGTATTCTAATCAGAGAGCGAGTTCCGTATTCTAATCAGAGAGCGAGTTCCGTATTCTAATCAGTCAGCTAGTTCCATATTCTAATCAGAGAGCGAGTTCCGTATTCTAATCAGAGAGCGAGTTCCGTATTCTGATCAGAGAGCGAGTTCCGTATTCTAATCAGAGAGCGAGTTCCGTATTCTAATCAGAGAGCGAGTTCCGTATTCTAATCAGAGAGCGAGTTCCATATTCTAATCAGAGAGCGAGTTCCATATTCTAATCAGGGAGCGAGTTCCATATTCTAATCAGAGAGCGAGATTAATATTCTAATCAGAGAGCGAGTTCCATATTGTAATAATAGCCCGAGTTCAATATTCTAATCAGAGAGCGAGTTCCATATTCTAAACAGAGAGCGAGTTCCATATTCTAATCAGAGTGCGAGTTCCATATTCTATTCAGAGAGCGAGTTCCATATTCTAATCAGTTAGCGAGTTCCATATTCTAATCAGTGAGCGAGTTCCATATTCTAATCAGAGAGCGAGTTCCATATTCTAATCAGAGAGCGAGTCCGTATTCTAATCAGTGAGCGAGTTCCATATTCTAATCAGAGAGCGAGTTCCATATTCTAATCAGAGAGCGAGTCCGTATTCTAATCAGTGAGCGAGTTCCATATTCTAATCAGAGAGCGAGTTCCATATTCTAATCAGTGAGCGAGTTCCATATTCTAATCAGAGTGCGAGTTCCGTATTCTAATCAGAGAGCGAGTTCCGTTTTCTAATCAGAGAGCGAGTTCCGTATTCTAATCAGATAGCGAGTTCCATATTCTAATCAGAGAGCGAGTTTCATATTCTAATCTGAGAGAGACTTCCATATTCTAATCAGATAGCGAGTTCCATATTCTAATCAGAGAGCGAGTTTCACATTCTAATCTGAGAGAGAGTTCCATATTCTAATCGGAGAGCGCGTTCCGTATTCTAATTAGAGAGCGAGTTCTATATTCAAATCAGTGAGCAAGTTCCATATTCTAATCAGGGAGCGTGTTCCGTATTCTAATCAGGTGTGGAATTACATATTCTATTCAGAGAGCGAGTTCCGTGTTCTAATCAGAGAGCGAGTTCCGTATTCTAATCAGAGAGCGAGTTCCATATTCTAATGAGAGAGCGAGTTCCATATTCTAATCGGAGAGCGAGTTCCATATTCTAATCAGGGAGCGAGTTCCATGTTCTAATCAGAGAGCGAGTTCCATATTCTAATCAGAGAGCGAGTTCCATATACTAATCAGAGAGCGAGTTCCATATTCTAATCAGAGAGCGAGTTCCATATTCTAATCAGGGAGCGAGTTCCATATTCTAATCAGAGAGCGAGTTCCATATTCTAATCAGAGAGCGAGTTTCATATTCTAATCAGAGAGCGAGTTCCATTTGCTACTCAGAGAGCGAGTTCCATATTCTAATCAGATAGCGAGTTCCGTATTCTAATCAGAGAGCGAGTTCCTTATTCTGATCTGAGAGCGAGTTCCATATTCTAATCAGAGAGCGAGTTCCGTATTTTAATCAGAGAGCGAGTTCCGTATTCTAATCAGAGAACGAGTTCCGTATTCTAATCAGAGAGCAAGTTCCATATTCTAATCATGGAGCAAGTTCCATATTCTAATCCGGGAGCGAATTCCATATTCTAATCAGGGAGCGAGTTCCATATTCAAATCAGAGAGCGAGTTCCATATTCTAATGAGAGAGCGAGTTCCATATTCTAATCAGAGAGCGAGTTCCATATTATAATCAGAGAGCGAGTTCCGTATTCTAATCAGATAGCGAGTTCCATATTCTAATCAGAGAGCGAGTTCCATATTGGAACAATAAGGCGAGTTAAATATTCTATACAGAGAGCGATTTCCATATTCTAATCAGAGAGCGAGTTCTATATTCTAATCAGGGAGCGAGTTCCATATTCAAATCAGGGAGAGAGTTCCGTATTATAATGAGAGAGCGAGTTCCATATTCTAATCAGCGAGCGAGCTCCATATTCTAATCAGAGAGTGAGTTCCATATTGTAATAATAGCGCGAGTTCAATATTCTACTCAGAGAGCGAGTTCTATATTGTAATAATAGCGCGAGTTCAATATTCTAATCAGAGAGCGAGTTCCATATTCTAATCAGAGAGCGAGTTCCATAATCTAATCAGAGAGCGAGTTCCGTATTCTAATCAGAGAGCGAGTTCCGTATTCTAATCAGAGAGCGAATTCCGTATTCTGATCAGAGAGCGAGTTCCATATTCTAATCAGACAGCGAGTTCCATACTCTAATCAGAGAGCGAGTTTCATATTCTAATCAGAGAGCGAGTTCCATTTGCTACTCAGAGAGCGAGTTCCATATTCTAATCAGATAGCGAGTTCCGTATTCTAATCAGAGAGCGAGTTCCGTATTCTAATCAGAGAGCGAATTCCGTATTCTGATCAGAGAGCGAGTTCCATATTCTAATCAGACAGCGAGTTCCATACTCTAATCAGAGAGCGAGTTTCATATTCTAATCAGAGAGTGAGTTCCATTTGCTACTCAGAGAGCGAGTTCCATATTCTAATCAGATAGCGAGTTCCGTATTCTAATCAGAGAGCGAGTTCCTTATTCTGATCTGAGAGCGAGTTCCATATTCTAATCAGAGAGCGAGTTCCGTATTTTAATCAGAGAGCGAGTTCCGTATTCTGATCAGAGAGCGAGTTCCGTATTCTAATCAGAGAGCGAGTTCCATATTCTAATCATGGAGCAAGTTCCATAGTCTAATCCGGGAGCGAATTCCATATTCTAATCAGGGAGCGAGTTCCATATTCAAATCAGAGAGCAAGTTCCATATTCTAATGAGAGAGCGAGTTCCATATTCTAATCAGAGACCGAGTTCCGTATTCTAATCAGAGAGCGAGTTCCGTATTCTAATCAGACAGCGAGTTCCATATTCTTATCATGGAGCAAGTTCCGTAATCTAATCATTGAGCGAATTCTATATTCTTATCAGAGAGCGAGTTCCATATTCAAATCAGAGAGCGATTTCCATATTCTAATCACAGAGCGAGTTCCATATTCTAATCAGAGAGCGAGTTCCATATTCTAATCAGGGAGTGAGTTCCATATTCTAATCAGAGAGCGAGTTCCATATTCTAATCAGGGAGCAATCTCCATATTCTAATCAGGGGGCGAATTACATATGCTAATCGGGAGGCGAATTACATATTCTAATCAGTGTGCGAGTTCCATATTCTAATCTGAGAGCGAGTTCCATATTCTAATCAGAGAGCGAGTTCCGTATTCTAATCAGGGCGCGAGTTGCATATTCTAATCAGAGAGCTAATTGCATATTCTAATCAGACAGCGAGTTCCATATTCTAATCAGAGAGCGAGTTCCGTATTCTAATCAGTGTGTGAATTCCATATTCTAATCAGGTAGTGAATTCCATATTCTAATCAGCGAGCGAGTTCCGTATTCTAATCATGGGGCGAATAACATATGCTAATCAGGAGGCGTATTACATATTCTAATCAGTGTGCGAGTTCCATATTCTAATCTGAGAGCGAGTTACATATTCTAATCAGAGAGCGAGTTCCGTATTCTAATCAGGGCGCGAGTTCCATATTCTAATCAGAGAGCTAATTGCATATTCTAATCAGAGAGCGAGTTCCATATTCTAATCAGAGAGCGAGTTCCGTATTCTAATCAGTGTGTGAATTCCATATTCTAATCAGGTAGCGAATTCCATATTCTAATCAGGGAGCGAGTTCCGTATTCTAATCATGGGGCGAATAACATATGCTAATCAGGAGGCGTATTACATATTCTAATCAGAGTGCTAGTTCCATATTCTAATCAGAGAGCGAGTTCCATATTCTAATCAGAGAGCGAGTTCCATATTCTAATCAGAGAGCAAGTTTCATTTTCAAATCAGAGAGCGAGTTCCATATTCTAATCAGAGAGCGAGTTCCATATTCTAATCAGGGAGCGAATTCCATATTCTAATCAGAGAGCGAGATCCATATTCTAATCAGAGAGCGAGTTTCATATTGTAATAATAGCGCGAGTTCAATATTCTAATCAGAGAGCGAGTTCCATATTCTAATCAGTGAGCGAGTTCCATATTCTAATCAGAGAGCGTGTTCCATATTCTAATCAGAGAGCGAGTTCCGTATTCTAATCAGTGAGCGAGTTCCATATTCTAATCAGAGAGCGTGTTCCATATTCTAATCAGAGAGCGAGTTCCGTATTCTAATCAGAGAGCGAATTCCGTATTCTAATCAGAGAGCGAGTTCCGTATTCTAATCAGAGAGCGAGTTCCGTATTCTAATCAGTCAGCTAGTTCCATATTCTAATCAGAGAGCGAGTTCCGTATTCTAATCAGAGAGCGAGTTCCGTATTCTAATCAGAGAGCGAGTTCCGTATTCTAATCAGAGAGCGAGTTCCATATTCTAATCAGAGAGCGAGTTCCATATTCTAATCAGGGAGCGAGTTCCATATTCTAATCAGAGAGCGAGATTAATATTCTAATCAGAGAGCGAGTTCCATATTCTAATCAGAGAGCGAGATTAATATTCTAATCAGAGAGCGAGTTCCATATTGTAATAATAGCCCGAGTTCAATATTCTAATCAGAGAGCGAGTTCCATATTCTAAACAGAGAGCAAGTTCCATATTCTAATCAGAGTGCGAGTTCCATATTCTATTCAGAGAGCGAGTTCCATATTCTAATCAGTTAGCGAGTTCCATATTCTAATCAGTGAGCGAGTTCCATATTCTAATCAGAGAGCGAGTTCCATATTCTAATCAGAGAGCGAGTCCGTATTCTAATCAGTGAGCGAGTTCCATATTCTAATCAGAGAGCGAGTTCCATATTCTAATCAGAGAGCGAGTCCGTATTCTAATCAGTGAGCGAGTTCCATATTCTAATCAGAGAGCGAGTTCCATATTCTAATCAGTGAGCGAGTTCCATATTCTAATCAGAGTGCGAGTTCCGTATTCTAATCAGAGAGCGAGTTCCGTATTCTAATCAGAGAGCGAGTTCCGTATTCTAATCAGATAGCGAGTTCCATATTCTAATCAGAGAGCGAGTTTCATATTCTAATCTGAGAGAGAGTTCCATATTCTAATCAGATAGCGAGTTCCATATTCTAATCAGAGAGCGAGTTTCACATTCTAATCTGAGAGAGAGTTCCATATTCTAATCAGAGAGCGAGTTCCATATTCTATTCAGAGAGCGAGTTCCGTGTTCTAATCAGAGAGCGAGTTCCGTATTCTAATCAGAGAGCGAATTCCATATTCTAATGAGAGAGCGAGTTCCATATTCTAATCGGAGAGCGAGTTCCATATTCTAATCAGGGAGCGAGTTCCATGTTCTAATCAGAGAGCGAGTTCCATATTCTAATCAGAGAGCGAGTTCCATATACTAATCAGAGAGCGAGTTCCATATTCTAATCAGAGAGCGAGTTCCATATTCTAATCAGGGAGCGAGTTCCATATTCTAATCAGAGAGCGAGTTCCATATTCTAATCAGAGAGCGAGTTTCATATTCTAATCAGAGAGCGAGTTCCATTTGCTACTCAGAGAGCGAGTTCCATATTCTAATCAGATAGCGAGTTCCGTATTCTAATCAGAGAGCGAGTTCCTTATTCTGATCTGATAGCGAGTTCCATATTCTAATCAGAGAGCGAGTTCCGTATTTTAATCAGAGAGCGAGTTCCGTATTCTAATCAGAGAACGAATTCCGTATTCTAATCAGAGAGCGAGTTCCATATTCTAATCATGGAGCAAGTTCCATATTCTAATCCGGGAGCGAATTCCATATTCTAATCAGGGAGCGAGTTCCATATTCAAATCAGAGAGCGAGTTCCATATTCTAATGAGAGAGCGAGTTCCATATTCTAATCAGAGAGCGAGTTCCATATTATAATCAGAGAGCGAGTTCCGTATTCTAATCAGATAGCGAGTTCCATATTCTAATCAGAGAGCGAGTTCCATATTGGAACAATAAGGCGAGTTCAATATTCTATACAGAGAGCGATTTCCATATTCTAATCAGAGAGCGAGTTCTATATTCTAATCAGGGAGCGAGTTCCATATTCAAATCAGGGAGAGAGTTCCGTATTATAATGAGAGAGCGAGTTCCATATTCTAATCAGCGAGCGAGCTCCATATTCTAATCAGAGAGTGAGTTCCATATTGTAATAATAGCGCGAGTTCAATATTCTACTCAGAGAGCGAGTTCTATATTGTAATAATAGTGCGAGTTCAATATTCTAATCAGAGAGTGAGTTCCATATTCTAATCAGAGAGCGAGTTCCATAATCTAATCAGAGAGCGAGTTCCGTATTCTAATCAGAGAGCGAGTTCCGTATTCTAATCAGAGAGCGAATTCCGTATTCTGATCAGAGAGCGAGTTCCATATTCTAATCAGACAGCGAGTTCCATACTCTAATCAGAGAGCGAGTTTCATATTCTAATCAGAGAGCGAGTTCCATTTGCTACTCAGAGAGCGAGTTCCATATTCTAATCAGATAGCGAGTTCCGTATTCTAATCAGAGAGCGAGTTCCGTATTCTAATCAGAGAGCGAATTCCGTATTCTGATCAGAGAGCGAGTTCCATATTCTAATCAGACAGCGAGTTCCATACTCTAATCAGAGAGCGAGTTTCATATTCTAATCAGAGAGTGAGTTCCATTTGCTACTCAGAGAGCGAGTTCCATATTCTAATCAGATAGCGAGTTCCGTATTCTAATCAGAGAGCGAGTTCCTTATTCTGATCTGAGAGCGAGTTCCATATTCTAATCAGAGAGCGAGTTCCGTATTTTAATCAGAGAGCGAGTTCCGTATTCTGATCAGAGAGCGAGTTCCGTATTCTAATCAGAGAGCGAGTTCCATATTCTAATCCTGGAGCAAGTTCCATATTCTAATCCTGGAGCGAATTCCATATTCTAATCAGGGAGCGAGTTCCATATTCAAATCAGAGAGCAAGTTCCATATTCTAATGAGAGAGCGAGTTCCATATTCTAATCAGAGACCGAGTTCCGTATTCTAATCAGAGAGCGAGTTCCGTATTCTAATCAGACAGCGAGTTCCATATTCTTATCATGGAGCAAGTTCCGTAATCTAATCATTGAGCGAATTCAATATTCTTATCAGAGAGCGAGTTCCATATTCAAATCAGAGAGCGATTTCCATATTCTAATCACAGAGCGAGTTCCATATTCTAATCAGAGAGCGAGTTCCATATTCTAATCAGGGAGTGAGTTCCATATTCTAATCAGAGAGCGAGTTCCATATTCTAATCAGGGAGCGAGCTCCATATTCTAATCAGGGGGCGAATTACATATGCTAATCGGGAGGCGAATTACATATTCTAATCAGTGTGCGAGTTCCATATTCTAATCTGAGAGCGGGTTCCATATTCTAATCAGAGAGCGAGTTCCGTATTCTAATCAGGGCGCGAGTTGCATATTCTAATCAGAGAGCTAATTGCATATTCTAATCAGACAGCGAGTTCCATATTCTAATCAGAGAGCGAGTTCCGTATTCTAATCAGTGTGTGAATTCCATATTCTAATCAGGTAGTGAATTCCATATTCTTATCAGGGAGCGAGTTCCGTATTCTAATCATGGGGCGAATAACATATGCTAATCAGGAGGCGTATTACATATTCTAATCAGAGTGCTAGTTCCATATTCTAATCAGAGAGCGAGTTCCATATTCTAATCAGAGAGCGAGTTCCATATTCTAATCAGAGAGCAAGTTTCATTTTCAAATCAGAGAGCGAGTTACATATTCTAATCAGAGAGCGAATTACATATTCTAATCAGAGAGCGAGTTCCATATTCTAATCAGAGAGCGAGTTCCATATTCTAATCAGGGAGCGAATTCCATATTCTAATCAGAGAGCGAGATCCATATTCTAATCAGAGAGCGAGTTTCATATTGTAATAATAGCGCGAGTTCAATATTCTAATCAGAGAGCGAGTTCCATATTCTAATCAGAGAGCGTGTTTCATATTCTAATCAGAGAACGAGTTCCGTATTCTAATCAGTGAGCGAGTTCCATATTCTAATCAGAGAGCGTGTTCCATATTCTAATCAGAGAGCGAGTGCCGTATTCTAATCAGATAGCGAGTTCCGTATTCTAATCAGTCAGCTAGTTCCATATTCTAATCAGAGAGCGAGTTCCGTATTCTAATCAGAGAGCGAGTTCCGTATTCTAATCAAGGAGCGAGTTCCATATTCTAATCAGAGAGCGAGATTAATATTCTAATCAGAGAGCGAGTTCCATATTGTAATAATAGCCCGAGTTCAATATTCTAATCAGAGAGCGAGTTCCATATTCTAATCAGAGAGCGAGTTCCATATTCTAATCAGAGTGCGAGTTCCATATTCTATTCAGAGAGCGAGTTCCATATTCTAATCCGATAGCGAGTTCCATATTCTAATCAGTGAGCGAGTTCCATATTCTAAGCAGAGAGCGAGTTCCATATTCTAATCAGAGAGCGAGTCCGTATTCTAATCAGTGAGCGAGTTCCATATTCTAATCAGAGAGCGAGTTCCATATTCTAATCAGAGAGCGAGTTCCATATTCTAATCAGAGAGCGAGTGCCGTATTCTAATCAGAGTGCGAGTTCCGTATTCTAATCAGAGAGCGAGTTCCGTATTCTAATCAGAGAGCGAGTTCCGTATTCTAATCAGATAGCGAGTTCCATATTCTAATCAGAGAGCGAGTTTCATATTCTAATCTGAGAGAGAGTTCCATATTCTAATCGGAGAGCGCGTTCCGTATTCTAATTAGAGAGCGAGTTCTATATTCTAATCAGTGAGCAAGATCCATATTCTAATCAGGGAGCGTGTTCCGTATTCTAATCAGGTGTGGAATTACATATTCTATTCAGAGAGCGAGTTCCATGTTCTAATCAGAGAGCGAGTTCCATATTCTAATCAGAGAGCGAGTTCCATATTCTAATCAGAGAGCGAGTTCCATATTCTAATCAGAGAGCGAGTTCCATATTCTAATCCGGGAGCGAGTTCCATATTCTAATCAGTGAGCGTGTTCCATATTCTAATCAGAGAGCGAGATCCATATTCTAATCAGAGAGCGAGTTCCATATTCTAATGAGAGAGCGGGTTCCATATTCTAATCAGAGAGCGAGTTCCATATTCTAATCTGAGAGCGAGTTCCATATTCTAATCAGTGAGCGTGTTCCATATTCTAATCAGAGAGCGAATTCCATATTCTAATCAGAGAGCGTGTTCCATATTCTAATCAGAGAGCGAGTTCCATATTCTAATCAGAGAGCGAGTTCCATATTCTAATCAGATAGCGAGTTCCATATATCTAATCAGTGAGCGAGTTCCATATTCTAATCAGAGAGCGAGTTCCATATTCTAATCAGATAGCGAGTTCCATATTCTAATCGGAGAGCGAGTTCCGTATTCTAATCAGAGAGCGAGTTCTATATTCTAATCAGAGAGCGAGTTCCATATTCTAATCAGGGAGCGTGTTCCGTATTCTAATCAGGTGGAGAATTACATATTATATTCTGAGAGCGAGTTCCATATTCTAATCAGAGAGCGAGTTCCGTATTCTAATCAGAGAACGAGTTCCATATTCTAATGAGAGAGCGAGTTCCATATTCTAATCAGAGAGCGAGTTCCATATTCTAATCAGGGAGCGAGTTCCGTGTTCTAATCAGAGAGCGAGTTCCATATTCTAATCAGATAGCGAGTTCCATATACCAATCAGAGAGCGAGTTCCATATTGTAATCAGAGCGCGAGTTCCATATTCTAATCAGGGAGCGAGTTCCATATTATAATCAGAGAGCGAGTTCCATTTTCTTATCAGAGAGCGAGTTCCATATTCTTATCAGAGAGCGAGTTCCATATTCTAATCAGGGAGCGAGTTCCATATTCTAATCAGAGAGCGTGTTCCATATTCTAATCAGGGAGCCATTTCCATATTCTAATCAGGGATCGAGTTCCGTATTATAATGAGGGAGCGAGTTCCATATTCTAATCAGAGAGCGAGTTCCATATTCTAATCAGATAGCGAGTTCCATATTCTAATCAGGGAGCGAGTTCCATATTATAATCAGAGAGCGAGTTCCGTATTCTAATCAGAGAGCGAGTTCCATATTGTAACAATAAGGCGAGTTCAATATTCTAAACAGAGAGCGAGTTCCATATTCTAATCAGAGAGCGAGTTCTATATTCTAATCAGGGAGCGAGTTCCATATTCAAATCAGGGAGCGAGTTCCGTATTATAATGAGAGAGCGAGTTCCATATTC
The DNA here is from genome assembly GCF_964194155.1 of Cetorhinus maximus. Taxonomy (NCBI): domain Eukaryota; kingdom Metazoa; phylum Chordata; class Chondrichthyes; order Lamniformes; family Cetorhinidae; genus Cetorhinus; species Cetorhinus maximus. Next base: position 114,162 of record NW_027596670.1, read on the forward strand.
TAATCAGCGAGCGAGTTCCATATTCTAATCAGAGAGCGAGTTCCATATTCTAATCAGAGAGCGAGATTAATATTCTAATCAGAGAGCGAGTTCCATATTGTAATAATAGCCCGAGTTCAATATTCTAATCAGAGAGCGAGTTCCATATTCTAAACAGAGAGCAAGTTCCATATTCTAATCAGAGTGCGAGTTCCATATTCTATTCAGAGAGCGAGTTCCATATTCTAATCAGTTAGCGAGTTCCATATTCTAATCAGTGAGCGAGTTCCATATTCTAATCAGAGAGCGAGTTCCATATTCTAATCAGAGAGCGAGTCCGTATTCTAATCAGTGAGCGAGTTCCATATTCTAATCAGAGAGCGAGTTCCATATTCTAATCAGAGAGCGAGTCCGTATTCTAATCAGTGAGCGAGTTCCATATTCTAATCAGAGAGCGAGTTCCATATTCTAATCAGTGAGCGAGTTCCATATTCTAATCAGAGTGCGAGTTCCGTATTCTAATCAGAGAGCGAGTTCCGTATTCTAATCAGAGAGCGAGTTCCGTATTCTAATCAGATAGCGAGTTCCATATTCTAATCAGAGAGCGAGTTTCATATTCTAATCTGAGAGAGAGTTCCATATTCTAATCAGATAGCGAGTTCCATATTCTAATCAGAGAGCGAGTTTCACATTCTAATCTGAGAGAGAGTTCCATATTCTAATCAGAGAGCGAGTTCCATATTCTATTCAGAGAGCGAGTTCCGTGTTCTAATCAGAGAGCGAGTTCCGTATTCTAATCAGAGAGCGAGTTCCATATTCTAATGAGAGAGCGAGTTCCATATTCTAATCGGAGAGCGAGTTCCATATTCTAATCAGGGAGCGAGTTCCATGTTCTAATCAGAGAGCGAGTTCCATATTCTAATCAGAGAGCGAGTTCCATATACTAATCAGAGAGCGAGTTCCATATTCTAATCAGAGAGCGAGTTCCATATTCTAATCAGGGAGCGAGTTCCATATTCTAATCAGAGAGCGAGTTCCATATTCTAATCAGAGAGCGAGTTTCATATTCTAATCAGAGAGCGAGTTCCATTTGCTACTCAGAGAGCGAGTTCCATATTCTAATCAGATAGCGAGTTCCGTATTCTAATCAGAGAGCGAGTTCCTTATTCTGATCTGAGAGCGAGTTCCATATTCTAATCAGAGAGCGAGTTCCGTATTTTAATCAGAGAGCGAGTTCCGTATTCTAATCAGAGAACGAATTCCGTATTCTAATCAGAGAGCGAGTTCCATATTCTAATCATGGAGCAAGTTCCATATTCTAATCCGGGAGCGAATTCCATATTCTAATCAGGGAGCGAGTTCCATATTCAAATCAGAGAGCGAGTTCCATATTCTAATGAGAGAGCGAGTTCCATATTCTAATCAGAGAGCGAGTTCCATATTATAATCAGAGAGCGAGTTCCGTATTCTAATCAGATAGCGAGTTCCATATTCTAATCAGAGAGCGAGTTCCATATTGGAACAATAAGGCGAGTTCAATATTCTATACAGAGAGCGATTTCCATATTCCAATCAGAGAGCGAGTTCTATATTCTAATCAGGGAGCGAGTTCCATATTCAAATCAGGGAGAGAGTTCCGTATTATAATGAGAGAGCGAGTTCCATATTCTAATCAGCGAGCGAGCTCCATATTCTAATCAGAGAGTGAGTTCCATATTGTAATAATAGCGCGAGTTCAATATTCTACTCAGAGAGCGAGTTCTATATTGTAATAATAGTGCGAGTTCAATATTCTAATCAGAGAGTGAGTTCCATATTCTAATCAGAGAGCGAGTTCCATAATCTAATCAGAGAGCGAGTTCCGTATTCTAATCAGAGAGCGAGTTCCGTATTCTAATCAGAGAGCGAATTCCGTATTCTGATCAGAGAGCGAGTTCCATATTCTAATCAGACAGCGAGTTCCATACTCTAATCAGAGAGCGAGTTTCATATTCTAATCAGAGAGCGAGTTCCATTTGCTACTCAGAGAGCGAGTTCCATATTCTAATCAGATAGCGAGTTCCGTATTCTAATCAGAGAGCGAGTTCCGTATTCTAATCAGAGAGCGAATTCCGTATTCTGATCAGAGAGCGAGTTCCATATTCTAATCAGACAGCGAGTTCCATACTCTAATCAGAGAGCGAGTTTCATATTCTAATCAGAGAGTGAGTTCCATTTGCTACTCAGAGAGCGAGTTCCATATTCTAATCAGATAGCGAGTTCCGTATTCTAATCAGAGAGCGAGTTCCTTATTCTGATCTGAGAGCGAGTTCCATATTCTAATCAGAGAGCGAGTTCCGTATTTTAATCAGAGAGCGAGTTCCGTATTCTGATCAGAGAGCGAGTTCCGTATTCTAATCAGAGAGCGAGTTCCATATTCTAATCCTGGAGCAAGTTCCATATTCTAATCCTGGAGCGAATTCCATATTCTAATCAGGGAGCGAGTTCCATATTCAAATCAGAGAGCAAGTTCCATATTCTAATGAGAGAGCGAGTTCCATATTCTAATCAGAGACCGAGTTCCGTATTCTAATCAGAGAGCGAGTTCCGTATTCTAATCAGACAGCGAGTTCCATATTCTTATCATGGAGCAAGTTCCGTAATCTAATCATTGAGCGAATTCAATATTCTTATCAGAGAGCGAGTTCCATATTCAAATCAGAGAGCGATTTCCATATTCTAATCACAGAGCGAGTTCCATATTCTAATCAGAGAGCGAGTTCCATATTCTAATCAGGGAGTGAGTTCCATATTCTAATCAGAGAGCGAGTTCCATATTCTAATCAGGGAGCGAGCTCCATATTCTAATCAGGGGGCGAATTACATATGCTAATCGGGAGGCGAATTACATATTCTAATCAGTGTGCGAGTTCCATATTCTAATCTGAGAGCGGGTTCCATATTCTAATCAGAGAGCGAGTTCCGTATTCTAATCAGGGCGCGAGTTGCATATTCTAATCAGAGAGCTAATTGCATATTCTAATCAGACAGCGAGTTCCATATTCTAATCAGAGAGCGAGTTCCGTATTCTAATCAGTGTGTGAATTCCATATTCTAATCAGGTAGTGAATTCCATATTCTAATCAGGGAGCGAGTTCCGTATTCTAATCATGGGGCGAATAACATATGCTAATCAGGAGGCGTATTACATATTCTAATCAGAGTGCTAGTTCCATATTCTAATCAGAGAGCGAGTTCCATATTCTAATCAGAGAGCGAGTTCCATATTCTAATCAGAGAGCAAGTTTCATTTTCAAATCAGAGAGCGAGTTACATATTCTAATCAGAGAGCGAATTACATATTCTAATCAGAGAGCGAGTTCCATATTCTAATCAGAGAGCGAGTTCCATATTCTAATCAGGGAGCGAATTCCATATTCTAATCAGAGAGCGAGATCCATATTCTAATCAGAGAGCGAGTTTCATATTGTAATAATAGCGCGAGTTCAATATTCTAATCAGAGAGCGAGTTCCATATTCTAATCAGAGAGCGTGTTTCATATTCTAATCAGAGAACGAGTTCCGTATTCTAATCAGATAGCGAGTTCCGTATTCTAATCAGTCAGCTAGTTCCATATTCTAATCAGAGAGCGAGTTCCGTATTCTAATCAGAGAGCGAGTTCCGTATTCTAATCAAGGAGCGAGTTCCATATTCTAATCAGAGAGCGAGATTAATATTCTAATCAGAGAGCGAGTTCCATATTGTAATAATAGCCCGAGTTCAATATTCTAATCAGAGAGCGAGTTCCATATTCTAATCAGAGAGCGAGTTCCATATTCTAATCAGAGTGCGAGTTCCATATTCTATTCAGAGAGCGAGTTCCATATTCTAATCCGATAGCGAGTTCCATATTCTAATCAGTGAGCGAGTTCCATATTCTAAGCAGAGAGCGAGTTCCATATTCTAATCAGAGAGCGAGTCCGTATTCTAATCAGTGAGCGAGTTCCATATTCTAATCAGAGAGCGAGTTCCATATTCTAATCAGAGAGCGAGTTCCATATTCTAATCAGAGAGCGAGTGCCGTATTCTAATCAGAGTGCGAGTTCCGTATTCTAATCAGAGAGCGAGTTCCGTATTCTAATCAGAGAGCGAGTTCCGTATTCTAATCAGATAGCGAGTTCCATATTCTAATCAGAGAGCGAGTTTCATATTCTAATCTGAGAGAGAGTTCCATATTCTAATCGGAGAGCACGTTCCGTATTCTAATTAGAGAGCGAGTTCTATATTCTAATCAGTGAGCAAGATCCATATTCTAATCAGGGAGCGTGTTCCGTATTCTAATCAGGTGTGGAATTACATATTCTATTCAGAGAGCGAGTTCCATGTTCTAATCAGAGAGCGAGTTCCATATTCTAATCAGAGAGCGAGTTCCATATTCTAATCAGAGAGCGAGTTCCATATTCTAATCAGAGAGCGAGTTCCATATTCTAATCCGGGAGCGAGTTCCATATTCTAATCAGTGAGCGTGTTCCATATTCTAATCAGAGAGCGAGATCCATATTCTAATCAGAGAGCGAGTTCCATATTCTAATGAGAGAGCGGGTTCCATATTCTAATCAGAGAGCGAGTTCCATATTCTAATCTGAGAGCGAGTTCCATATTCTAATCAGTGAGCGTGTTCCATATTCTAATCAGAGAGCGAATTCCATATTCTAATCAGAGAGCGTGTTCCATATTCTAATCAGAGAGCGAGTTCCATATTCTAATCAGAGAGCGAGTTCAATATTCTATTCAGAGAGCGAGTTCCATATTCTAATCAGATAGCGAGTTCCATATATCTAATCAGTGAGCGAGTTCCATATTCTAATCAGAGAGCGAGTTCCATATTCTAATCAGATAGCGAGTTCCATATTCTAATCGGAGAGCGAGTTCCGTATTCTAATCAGAGAGCGAGTTCTATATTCTAATCAGAGAGCGAGTTCCATATTCTAATCAGGGAGCGTGTTCCGTATTCTAATCAGGTGGAGAATTACATATTATATTCTGAGAGCGAGTTCCATATTCTAATCAGAGAGCGAGTTCCGTATTCTAATCAGAGAACGAGTTCCATATTCTAATGAGAGAGCGAGTTCCATATTCTAATCAGAGAGCGAGTTCCATATTCTAATCAGGGAGCGAGTTCCGTGTTCTAATCAGAGAGCGAGTTCCATACTCTAATCAGATAGCGAGTTCCATATACCAATCAGAGAGCGAGTTCCATATTGTAATCAGAGCGCGAGTTCCATATTCTAATCAGGGAGCGAGTTCCATATTATAATCAGAGAGCGAGTTCCATTTTCTTATCAGAGAGCGAGTTCCATATTCGTATCAGAGAGCGAGTTCCATATTCTAATCAGGGAGCGAGTTCCATATTCTAATCAGAGAGCGTGTTCCATATTCTAATCAGGGAGCCATTTCCATATTCTAATCAGGGATCGAGTTCCGTATTATAATGAGAGAGCGAGTTCCATATTCTAATCAGAGAGCGAGTTCCATATTCTAATCAGATAGCGAGTTCCATATTCTAATCAGGGAGCGAGTTCCATATTATAATCAGAGAGCGAGTTCCGTATTCTAATCAGAGAGCGAGTTCCATATTCTAATCAGAGAGCGAGTTCCATATTGTAACAATAAGGCGAGTTCAATATTCTAAACAGAGAGCGAGTTCCATATTCTAATCAGAGAGCGAGTTCTATATTCTAATCAGGGAGCGAGTTCCATATTCAAATCAGGGAGCGAGTTCCGTATTATAATGAGAGAGCGAGTTCCATATTCTAATCAGCGAGCGAGCTCCATATTCTAATCAGAGAGCGAGTTCCATATTGTAATAATAGCGCGAGTTCAATATTCTACTCAGAGAGCGAGTTCTATATTGTAATAATAGCGCGAGTTCAATATTCTAATCAGAGACCGAGTTCCATATTCTAATCAGAGAGCGAGTTCCATAATCTAATCAGAGAGCGAGTTCCATATTCTAATCAGAGAGCGAGTTGCATATTCTAATCAGAGAGCGAGTTTCATATTCTAATCAGAGAGCGAGTTCCATATTCTAATCAGAGAGCGAGTTGCATATTCTAATCAGAGAGCGAGTTCCGTATTCTAATCAGAGAGCGAATTCCGTATTCTGATCAGAGAACGAGTTCCATATTCTAATCAGACAGCGAGTTCCATACTCTAATCAGAGAGCGAGTTTCATATTCTAATCAGAGAGCGAGTTCCATTTGCTACTCAGAGAGCGAGTTCCATATTCTAATCAGGGAGCGAGGTCCGTATTCTAATCAGAGAGCGAGTTCCTTATTCTGATCTGAGAGCGAGTTCCATATTCTAATCAGAGAGCGAGTTCCGTATTCTAATCAGAGAGCGAGTTCCGTATTCTAATCAGTGAGCGAGTTCCATATTCTAATCATGGAGCAAGTTCCATATTCTAATCCGGGAGCGAATTCCATATTCTAATCAGGGAGCGAGTTCCATATTGAAATCAGAGAGCGAGTTCCATATTCTAATGAGAGAGCGAGTTCCATATTCTAATCAGAGACCGAGTTCCGTATTCTAATCAGAGAGCGAGTTCCGTATTCTAATCAGAGAGCGAGTTCCATATTCTTATCATGGAGCAAGTTCCGTATTCTAATCATTGAGCGAATTCCATATTCTAATCAGAGAGCGAGTTCCATATTCTAATCAGGGCGTGAGTTCCATATTCTAATCAGAGAGCGAGTTCCGTATTCTAATCAGGGAGCGAGTTCCATATTCTAATCAGGGGGCGAATTACATATGCTAATCGACAGGAGAATTACATATTCTAATCAGTGTGCGAGTTCCATATTCTAATCAGAGAGCGAGTTCCATATTCTAATCAGAGAGCAAGTTCCGTAATCTAATCAGGGCGCGAGTTCCATATTCTAATCAGAGAGCTAATAGCATATTCTAATCAGAGAGCGAGTTCCATATTCTAATCAGAGAGCGAGTTCCGTATTCTCATCAGTGTGTGAATTCCATATTCTAATCAGGTAGTGAATTCCATATTCTAATCAGGGAGCGAGTTCCATATTCTAATCAGTCAGTGAGTTCCTTATTCTAATCAGAGAGCGAGTTCCGTCTTATAATCAGAGAGCGAGTTTCATATTCTAATCAGGGAGCGACTTCGATATTCTAATCAGAGAGCGAGTTCCGTATTCTAATCAGAGAGCGAGTTTCATATTCTAATCAGGGAGCGAGTTCCGTGTTCCAATCAGATAGCGAGTTCCATATTCTAATCAGAGAGCGAGTTTCATATTCTAATCAGAAAGCGAGTTCCATATTCTAATCAGAGAGCGAGTTCCATATTGAACTCAGAGATCGAGTTCCATATTCTAATCAGTGAGCGATTTCCATATTCTAATCAGGGAGCGAGTTCCATATTCTAATCGGCGAGCGAGTTCCGTATTCTAATCAGGGAGCGAGTTCCATACTGTAATCAGTGAGCGAGTTCCATGTTCTAATCAGGGAGCGAGTTCCGTATTCTAATCAGAGAGCGCGTTCCATATTCTAATCAGAGAGCGAGTTCCATATTTTAACCAGAGAGCGAGTTCCATATTCTAATCAGGTGGCGAATTACATATTTTAATCAGAGAGCGCGTTTCATATTTTAACCAGAGAGCGAGTTCCATATTCTAATCAGAGAGCGAGTTCCATATTCTAATCAGAGAGCGAGTTCCATATTCTAATCAGAGAGCGAGTTCCATATTCTAATCAGGTGGCGAATTACATATTTTAATCAGAGAGCGCGTTTCATATTTTAACCAGAGAGCGAGTTCCATATTCTAATCAGAGAGCGAGTTCCATATTCTAATCAGAGAGCGAGTTTCATATTCTAATCAGAGAGCGAGTTCCATATTCTAATCAGAAAGCGAGTTCCATATTCTAATCAGAGTGCGAGTTCCATATTCTAATCAGAGAGCGAGTTCCATATTCTAATCAGAGAGCGAGTTTCATATTCTAATCAGAGAGCGAGTTCCATATTCTAATCGGAGAGCGAGTTCCATGTTCTAATCAGAGAGCAAGTTCCGTATTCTAATCAGCGAGCGAGTTCCATATTCTAATCAGAGTGCGAGTTCCATATTCTAATCAGAGAGCGAGTTCCATATTCTAATCAGAAAGCGAGTTCCATATTCTAATCAGAGTGCGAGTTCCATATTCTAATCGGAGAGCGAGTTCCATGTTCTAATCAGAGAGCGAGTTCCATATTCTAATCAGAGTGCGAGTTCCATATTCTAATCGGAGAGCGAGTTCCGTATTCTAATCAGAGAGCGAGTTCCATATTCTAATCAGGGAGCGAGTTCCGTTTTCTAATCAGGTGGCGAATGACATATTCTAATCAGAGAGCGAGTTTCATATTCAAATCAGGGAGCGAGTTCCTTATTCTAATCAGAGAGCGAGTTCCATATTCTAATCAGGGAGCGAGTTCCGTATTCTAATCAGGTGGAGAAAAACATATTCTAATCACAGAGCGAGTTCCATATTCTAATCAGAGAGCGAGTTCCGTATTCTAATCAGAGAGCGAGTTCCGCATTCTAATCAGAGAGCGAGTTCCATATTCTAATCAGAGAGCGAGTTCCATATTCTAATCAGAGAGCGAGTTCCATATTCTAATCAGGGAGTAAGTTCCGTGTTCTAATCAGAGAGCAAGTTCCATATTCTAATCAGAGAGCGAGTTCCATATTCTAATCAGAGAGCGAGTTCCATATTCTAATCTGAGAGCGAGTTCCATATTCTAGTGAAAGAGCGAGTTCCATATTCTAATCAGAGAGCGAGTTCCATATTCTAATCAGAAAGCGAGATCCATATTCTAATCAGAGAGCGATTTCCATATTCTACTGAGAGAACGAGTTCCATATTCTAATCAGAGAGCGAATTCCATATTCTAATCAGAGAGCGAGTTTCATATTCTAATCAGAGAGCGAGTTCCATATTCTAATCAGAGAGCGAGTATCGTATTCTAATCAGAGAGCGAGTTCCATATTCTAATCAGAGAGCGAGTTCCGTATTCTAATCAGAGAGCGAGTTCCATATTCTAATCAGAGTGCAAGTTCCATATTCTAATCAGAGAGCGAGTTCCATATTCTAATCAGAGAGCGAGTTCCATATTCTAATCAGAGAGAGAGTTCCATATTCTAATCAGGGAGCGAGTTCCATATTCTAATCAGAGAGCGAGTTCCATTATCTAATCAGGGAGCGAGTTCCATATTCTAATTAGAGAGCGAGTTCCATATTCTACTCAGAGAGCGAGTTCCATATTCTAATCAGAGAGCGAGTTCCGTATTCTAACCAGAGAGCGAGTTCCATATCCTAATAAGGGAGAAAGTTCCGTATTCCAATCAGAGAGTGAATTCCATATTCAAATCAGAGAGCGATTTCCATATTCTAATCAGAGAGCGAGTTCCTTATTCTAATTTGAGAGCGAATTCCATATTCTAATCAGGGAGCGTGTTCCTTATTCTAATCAGAGAGCGAGTTCCGTCTTCTAATCAGAGAGCGAGTTCCATATTCTAATCAGAGAGCGATTTCCATATTCTAATCAGAGAGCGAGTTCCATATTCTAATCAGAGAGCGAGTTCCATATTCTAATCAGAGAGCGAGTTCCATATTCTAATCAGAGAGCGCGTTCCATATTCTAATCAGGGAGCGAGTTCCATATTCTAATCAGAGAGCGATATCCATATTCTAATCAGAGAGCGAGTTCCATATTGTAATAATAACGCGAGTTCAATATTCTAATCAGAGAGCGAGTTCCATATTCTAATCACAGAGCGAGTTCCATATTCTAATCAGAGAGCGAGTTCCATATTCTATTCAGAGAGCGAGTTCCATATTCTAATCAGATAGCGAGTTCCATATTCTAATCCGTGAGCGAGTTCCATATTCTAATCGTAGAGCGTGTTCCATATTCTAATCAGAGAGCGAGTTCCGTATTCTAATCAGTGAGCGAGTTCCATATTCTAATCAGAGAGCGTGTTCCATATTCTAATCAGAGAGCGAGTTCCGTATTCTAATCAGAGAGCGAATTCCGTATTCCAATCAGAGTGCGAGTTCCATATTCTAATCAGAGAGCGAGTTCCATATTCCAATCAGAGAGCGAGTTCCATATTCTAATCAGGGAGTGAGTTCCATATTCTAATCAGAGAGCGAGATCCATATTCTAATCAGAGAGCGAGTTCCATATTCTAATGAGAGAGCGGGTTCCATATTCTAAGCCGAGAGCGAGTTCCATATTCTAATCAGAGAGCGAGTTCCATATTCTAATCAGTGAGCGATTTCAATATTCTATTCAGAGAACGAGTTCCATATTCTAATCAGATAGCGAGTTCCATATTCTAATCAGTGAGCGAGTTCCATATTCTAATCAGAGAGCGTGTTCCATATTCTAATCAGGTAGCGAGTTCCGTATTCTAATCAGTGAGCGAGTTCCATATTCTAATCAGAGAGCGAGTGCCGTATTCTAATCAGAGAGCGAGTTCCGTACTCTAATCAGAGAGCGAGTTCCATATTCTAATCAGAGAGCGAGTTCCGTATTCTAATCAGAGAGCGAGTTCCTTATTCTAATCAGATAGCGAGTTCCATTTTCTAATCAGAGAGCGAGTTTCATATTCTAATCTGAGAGCGAGTTCCGTATTCTAATCAGAGAGCGAGTTCCATATTCTAATGAGAGAGCGAGTTCCATATTCTAATCAGGTGGGGAATTACATATTCTAATCAGAGAGCGAGTTCCATATTCTAATCAGAGAGCAAGTTCCGTATTCTAATCAGAGAGCGAGTTCCATATTCTAATGAGAGAGCGAGTTCCATATTCTAATCAGAGAGCGAGTTCCATATTCTAATCAGGGAGCGAGTTCCGTGTTCTAATCAGAGAGCGAGTTCCCTATTCTAATCAGAGAGCGAGTTCCATATACCAATCAGAGGGCGAATTCCATATTCTAATCAGAGCGCGAGTTCCATATTCTAATCAGGGAGCGAGTTCCATATTATAATCAGAGAGCGAGTTCCATATTCTAAACAGAGAGCGAGTTCCATATTCTTATCAGAGAGCGAGTTCCATATTCTAATCAGGGAGCGAGTTCCATATTCTAATCAGAGAGCGTGTTCCATATTCTAATCAGGGAGCGAGTTCCATATTCTAATCAGGGAGCGAGTTCCGTATTATAATGAGAGAGCGAGTTCCATATTCTAATCAGAGAGCGAGTTCCATATTCTAATCAGATAGTGAGTTCCCTATTCTAATCAGAGAGCGAGATCCGTATTCTAATCAGAGAGCGAGTTCCATATTCTTATCAGGGAGCGAGTTCCATATTATAATCAGAGAGCGAGTTCCGTATTCTAATCAGAGAGCGAGTTCCATATTCTAATCAGAGAGCGAGTTCCATATTGTAACAATAAGGCGAGTTCAATATTCTAAACAGAGATCGAGTTCCATATTCTAATCCGAGAGCGAGTTCCATATTCTAATCAGGGAGCGAGTTCCATATTCAAATCAGGGAGCCAGTTCCGTATTATAATGAGAGAGCGAGTTCCTTATTATAATCAGCGAGCGAGCTCCATATTCTAATCAGAGAGCGAGTTCCATATTGTAATAATAGCGCGAGTTCAATATTCTACTCAGAGAGCGAGTTCTATATTGTAATAATAGCGCGAGTTCAATATTCTAAACAGAGAGCGAGTTCCATATTCTAATCAGAGAGCGAGTTCCATAATCTAATCAGAGAGCGAGTTCCATATTCTAAGAAGAGAGCGAGTTCTATATTCTAATCAGATAGCGAGTTCCATATTCTCATCAGAGAGCCAGTTCCATAATCTAATCAGAGAGCGAGTTTCATATTCAAATCAGAGAGCGAGTTCCATATTCTAATCAGAGAGCGAGTTCCATATTCTAATCAGAGAGCGAGTTCCGTATTCTAATCAGAGAGCGAATTCCGTATTCTGATCAGAGAGCGAGTTCCATATTCTAATCAGACAGCGAGTTCCATACTCTGATCAGAGAGCGAGTTTCATATTCTAATCAGAGAGCGAGTTCCATTTGCTACTCAGAGAGCGAGTTCCATATTCTAATCAGGGAGTAAGTTCCATATTCTAATCAGAGAGCGAGTTCCATTTTCTAATCAGAGAGCGAGTTGCCTATTCTAATCAGTGGGTGAATTCCATATTCTAATCAGGTAGCGAATTCCATATTCTAATCAGGGAGCGAGCTCCGTATTCTAATCAGGGGGCGAATTACATATGCTAATCAGGAGGCATATTACATATTCTAATCAGAGTGCGAGTTCCATATTCTAATGAGAGAGCGAGTTCCATATTCTAATCAGAGAGCAAGTTCCATATTCTAATCAGCGAGCGAGCTCCATATTCTAATCAGAGAGCGAGTTCCATATTGTAATAATAGCGCGAGTTCAATATTCTACTCAGAGAGCGAGTTCTATATTGTAATAATAGCGCGAGTTCAATATTCTAAACAGAGAGCGAGTTCCATATTCTAATCAGAGAGCGAGTTCCATAATCTAATCAGAGAGCGAGTTCCATATTCTAAGAAGAGAGCGAGTTCTATATTCTAATCAGATAGCGAGTTCCATATTCTCATCAGAGAGCCAGTTCCATAATCTAATCAGAGAGCGAGTTTCATATTCAAATCAGAGAGCGAGTTCCATATTCTAATCAGAGAGCGAGTTCCATATTCTAATCAGAGAGCGAGTTCCGTATTCTAATCAGAGAGCGAATTCCGTATTCTGATCAGAGAGCGAGTTCCATATTCTAATCAGACAGCGAGTTCCATACTCTGATCAGAGAGCGAGTTTCATATTCTAATCAGAGAGCGAGTTCCATTTGCTACTCAGAGAGCGAGTTCCATATTCTAATCAGGGAGTAAGTTCCATATTCTAATCAGAGAGCAAGTTCCATTTTCTAATCAGAGAGCGAGTTGCCTATTCTAATCAGTGGGTGAATTCCATATTCTAATCAGGTAGCGAATTCCATATTCTAATCAGGGAGCGAGCTCCGTATTCTAATCAGGGGGCGAATTACATATGCTAATCAGGAGGCATATTACATATTCTAATCAGAGTGCGAGTTCCATATTCTAATGAGAGAGCGAGTTCCATATTCTAATCAGAGAGCGAGTTCCATATTCTAATCAGAGAGCAAGTTTCATTTTCAAATCAGAGAGCGAGTTCCATATTCTAATCAGAGAGCGAATTACATATTCTAATCAGAGATCGAGTTCCATATTCTAATCAGAGAGCGAGTTCCATATTCTAATCAGGGAGCGAGTTCCATATTCTAATCAGAGAGCGAGATCCATATTCTAATCAGAGAGCGAGTTCCATATTGTAATAATAGCGCGAGTTCAATACTCTAATCAGAGAGCGAGTTCCATATTCTAATCAGAGAGCAAGTTCCATATTCTAATCAGAGAGCGAGTTCCATATTCTATTCAGAGAGCGAGTTCCATATTCTAATCAGATAGCGAGTTCCCTATTCTAATCAGTGAGCGAGTTCCATATTCTAATCAGAGAGCGAGTTCCATATTCTAATCAGAGAGCTAGTTCCGTATTCTAATCAGAGAGCGAGTTTCATATTCTAATCAGAGAGCGAGTTCCATATTCTAATAGGAGAGCGAGTTCCGTATTCTAATCAGAGAGCGAGTTCTATATTCTAATCAGAGAGCGAGTTCCATATTCTAATCAGGGATCGAGTTCCGTATTCTAATCTGGTGGGGAATTACATATTTTATTCAGAGAGCGAGTTCCATATTCTAATCAAAGAGCGAGTTCCGTATTCTAATCAGAGAGCGAGTTCCATATTCTAATGAGAGAGCGAGTTCCATATTCTAATCAGAGAGCGAGTTCCATATTCTAATCAGAGAGCGAGATCCGTATTCTAATCAGAGAGCGAGTTCCATATTCTTATCAGGGAGCGAGTTCCATATTATAATCAGAGAGCGAGTTCCGTATTCTAATCAGATAGCGAGTTCCATATTCTATACAGAGAGCGAGATCCATATTGTAACAATAAGGCGAGTTCAATATTCTAAACAGAGAGCGAGTTCCATATTCCAATCAGAGAGCGAGTTCTATATTCTAATCAGGGAGCGAGTTCCATATTCAAATCAGGGAGCGAGTTCCGTATTATAATGAGAGAGCGAGTTCCGTATTCTAATCAGGGGGCGAATTACATATGCTAATCGGGAGGCGAATTACATATTCTAATCAGTGTGCGAGTTCCATATTCTAATCTGAGAGCGAGTTCCATATTCTAATCAGAGAGCGAGTTCCGTATTCTAATCAGGGCGCGAGTTCCATATTCTAATCAGAGAGCTAATTGCATATTCTAATCAGAGAGCGAGTTCCATATTCTAATCAGAGAGCGAGTTCCGTATTCTAATCAGTGTGTGAATTCCATATTCTAATCAGGTAGTGAATTCCATATTCTAATCAGGGAGCGAGTTCCGTATTCTAATCATGTGGCGAATATCATATGCTAATCAGGAGGCGTATTACATATTCTAATCAGAGTGCTAGTTCCATATTCTAATCAGAGAGCGAGTTCCATATTCTAATCAGAGAGCAAGTTCCATATTCTAATCAGAGAGCGAGTTCCGTATTCTAATCAGAGAGCGAATTACATATTCTAATCAGAGAGCGAGTTCCATATTCTAATCAGAGAGCGAATTACATATTCTAATCAGAGAGCGAGTTCCATATTCTAATCAGAGAGCGAGTTCCATATTCTAATCAGGGAGCGAATTCCATATTCTAATCAGAGAGCGAGATCCATATTCTAATCAGAGAGCGAGTTTCATATTGTAATAATAGCGCGAGTTCAATATTCTAATCAGAGAGCGAGTTCCATATTCTAATCATTGAGCGAGTTCCATATTCTAATCAGAGAGCGTGTTCCATATTCTAATCAGAGAGCGTGTTCCAATTTCTAATCAGAGAGCGAGTTCCGTATTCTAATCAGTGAGCGAGTTCCATATTCTAATCAGAGAGCGAGTTCCGTATTCTAATCAGAGAGCGAGTTCCGTATTCTAATCAGAGAGCGAGTTCCATATTCTAATCAGAGAGCGAGTTCCGTATTCTAATCAGTCAGCTAGTTCCATATTCTAATCAGAGTGCGAGTTCCGTATTCTATTCAGAGAGCGAGTTCCGTATTCTAATCAGAGAGCGAGTTCCGTATTCTAATCAGAGAGCGAGTTCCATATTCTAATCAGAGAGCGAGTTCCATATTCTAATCAGAGAGCGAGTTCCATATTCTAATCAGAGTGCGAGTTCCATATTCTATTCAGAGAGCGAGTTCCATATTCTAATCAGATAGCGAGTTCCATATTCTAATCAGTGAGCGAGTTCCATATTCTAATCAGAGAGCGAGTTCCATATTCTAATCAGATAGCGAGTTCCATATTCTAATCAGTGAGCGAGTTCCATATTCTAATCAGTGAGCAAGTTCCATATTCTAATCAGGGAGCGTGTTCCGTATTCTAATCAGGTGTGGAATTACATATTCTATTCAGAGAGCGAGTTCCATGTTCTAATCAGAGAGCGAGTTCCATATTCTAATCAGAGAGCGAGTTCCATATTCTAATCAGAGAGCGAGTTCCGTATTCTAATCAGTGAGCGAGTTCCATGTTCTAATCAGGGAGCGAGTTCCGTATTCTAATCAGTGAGCGAGTTCCATATTCTAATCAGAGAGCGAGTTCCATATTTTAACCAGAGAGCGAGTTCCATATTCTAATCAGGTGGCGAATTACATATTTTAATCAGAGAGCGCGTTTCATATTTTAACCAGAGAGCGAGTTCCATATTCTAATCAGAGAGTGAGTTTCATATTCTAATCAGAGAGCGAGTTCCATATTCTAATCAGAAAGCGAGTTCCATATTCTAATCAGAGTGCGAGTTCCATATTCTAATCGGAGAGCGAGTTCCATGTTCTAATCAGAGAGCGAGTTCCATATTCTAATCGGAGAGCGAGTTCCGTATTCTAATCAGAGAGCGAGTTCCATATTCTAATCAGGGAGCGAGTTCCGTTTTCTAATCAGGTGGCGAATGACATATTCTAATCAGAGAGCGAGTTTCATATTCAAATCAGGGAGCGAGTTCCTTATTCTAATCAGAGAGCGAGTTCCATATTCTAATCAGGGAGCGAGTTCCGTATTCTAATCAGGTGGCGAAAAACATATTCTAATCAGAGAGCGAGTTCCATATTCTAATCAGAGAGCGAGTTCCGTATTCTAATCAGAGAGCGAGTTCCGCATTCTAATCAGAGAGCGAGTTCCATATTCTAATCAGAGAGCGAGTTCCATATTCTAATCAGAGAGCGAGTTCCATATTCTAATCAGGGAGTAAGTTCCGTGTTCTAATCAGAGAGCAAGTTCCATATTCTAATCAGAGAGCGACTTCCATATTCTAATCAGAGAGCGAGTTCCATATTCTAATCTGAGAGCGAGTTCCATATTCTAGTGAAAGAGCGAGTTCCATATTCTAATCAGAGAGCGAGTTCCATATTCTAATCAGAAAGCGAGATCCATATTCTAATCAGAGAGCGATTTCCATATTCTACTGAGAGAACGAGTTCCATATTCTAATCAGAGAGCGAATTCCATATTCTAATCAGAGAGCGAGTTTCATATTCTAATCAGAGAGCGAGTTCCATATTCTAATCAGAGAGCGAGTATCGTATTCTAATCAGAGAGCGAGTTCCATATTCTAATCAGAGAGCGAGTTCCGTATTCTAATCAGAGAGCGAGTTCCATATTCTAATCAGAGTGCAAGTTCCATATTCTAATCAGAGAGCGAGTTCCATATTCTAATCAGAGAGCGAGTTCCATATTCTAATCAGAGAGAGAGTTCCATATTCTAATCAGGGAGCGAGTTCCATATTCTAATCAGAGAGCGAGTTCCATTATCTAATCAGGGAGCGAGTTCCATATTCTAATCAGAGAGCGAGTTCCATATTCTACTCAGAGAGCGAGTTCCATATTCTAATCAGAGAGCGAGTTCCGTATTCTAATCAGAGAGCGAGTTCCATATCCTAATAAGGGAGAAAGTTCCGTATTCCAATCAGAGAGCGAATTCCATATTCAAATCAGAGAGCGATTTCCATATTCTAATCAGAGAGCGAGTTCCTTATTCTAATTTGAGAGCGAATTCCATATTCTAATCAGGGAGCGTGTTCCTTATTCTAATCAGAGAGCGAGTTCCGTCTTCTAATCAGAGAGCGAGTTCCATATTCTAATCAGAGAGCGAGTTCCATATTCTAATCAGAGAGCGAGTTCCATATTCTAATCAGAGAGCGAGTTCCATATTCTAATCAGAGAGCGAGTTCCATATTCTAATCAGAGAGCGCGTTCCATATTCTAATCAGGGAGCGAGTTCCATATTCTAATCAGAGAGCGATATCCATATTCTAATCAGAGAGCGAGTTCCATATTGTAATAATAACGCGAGTTCAATATTCTAATCAGAGAGCGAGTTCCATATTCTATTCAGAGAGCGAGTTCCATATTCTAATCAGATAGCGAGTTCCATATTCTAATCCGTGAGCGAGTTCCATATTCTAATCGTAGAGCGTGTTCCATATTCTAATCAGAGAGCGAGTTCCGTATTCTAATCAGTGAGCGAGTTCCATATTCTAATCAGAGAGCGTGTTCCATATTCTAATCAGAGAGCGAGTTCCGTATTCTAATCAGAGAGCGAATTCCGTATTCCAATCAGAGAGCGAGTTCCATATTCTAATCAGAGAGCGAGTTCCGTATTCTAATCAGGGAGCGAGTTCCATATTCCAATCAGAGAGCGAGTTCCATATTCTAATCAGGGAGTGAGTTCCATATTCTAATCAGAGAGCGAGATCCATATTCTAATCAGAGAGCGAGTTCCATATTCTAATGAGAGAGCGGGTTCCATATTCTAACCCGAGAGCGAGTTCCATATTCTAATCAGAGAGCGAGTTCCATATTCTAATCAGTGAGCGATTTCAATATTCTATTCAGAGAACGAGTTCCATATTCTAATCAGATAGCGAGTTCCATATTCTAATCAGTGAGCGAGTTCCATATTCTAATCAGAGAGCGTGTTCCATATTCTAATCAGAGAGCGAGTTCCGTATTCTAATCAGTGAGCGAGTTCCATATTCTAATCAGAGAGCGAGTGCCGTATTCTAATCAGAGAGCGAGTTCCGTACTCTAATCAGAGAGCGAGTTCCGTATTCTAATCAGAGAGCGAGTTCCTTATTCTAATCAGATAGCGAGTTCCATATTCTAATCAGAGAGCGAGTTTCATATTCTAATCTGAGAGCGAGTTCCATATTCTAATCGGAGAGCGAGTTCCGTATTCTAATCAGAGAGCGAGTTCTATATTCTAATCAGAGAGCGAGTTCCATATTCTAATCAGGGAGCGTGTTCCGTATTCTAATCAGGTGGGGAATTACATATTCTATTCAGAGAGCGAGTTCCATATTCTAATCAGAGAGCAAGTTCCGTATTCTAATCAGAGAGCGAGTTCCATATTCTAATGAGAGAGCGAGTTCCATATTCTAATCAGAGAGCGAGTTCCATATTCTAATCAGGGAGCGAGTTCCGTGTTCTAATCAGAGAGCGAGTTCCCTATTCTAATCAGAGAGCGAGTTCCATATACCAATCAGAGGGCGAATTCCATATTCTAATCAGAGCGCGAGTTCCATATTCTAATCAGGGAGCGAGTTCCATATTATAATCAGAGAGCGAGTTCCATATTCTAAACAGAGAGCGAGTTCCATATTCTTATCAGAGAGCGAGTTCCATATTCTAATCAGGGAGCGAGTTCCATATTCTAATCAGAGAGCGTGTTCCATATTCTTATCAGGGAGCGAGTTCCATATTCTAATCAGGGAGCGAGTTCCGTATTATAATGAGATAGCGAGTTCCATATTCTAATCAGAGAGCGAGTTCCATATTCTAATCAGATAGTGAGTTCCATATTCTAATCAGAGAGCGAGATCCGTATTCTAATCAGAGAGCGAGTTCCATATTCTTATCAGGGAGCGAGTTCCATATTATAATCAGAGAGCGAGTTCCGTATTCTAATCAGAGAGCGAGTTCCATATTCTAATCAGAGAGCGAGTTCCATATTGTAACAATAAGGCGAGTTCAATATTCTAAACAGAGATCGAGTTCCATATTCTAATCCGAGAGCGAGTTCCATATTCTAATCAGGGAGCGAGTTCCATATTCAAATCAGGGAGCGAGTTCCGTATTATAATGAGAGAGCGAATTCCTTATTATAATCAGCGAGCGAGCTCCATATTCTAATCAGAGAGCGAGTTCCATATTGTAATAATAGCGCGAGTTCAATATTCTACTCAGAGAGCGAGTTCTATATTGTAATAATAGCGCGAGTTCAATATTCTAAACAGAGAGCGAGTTCCATATTCTAATCAGAGAGCGAGTTCCATATTCTAATCAGAGAGCGAGTTCCATTTTCTAATCAGAGAGCGAGTTGCCTATTCTAATCAGTGGGTGAATTCCATATTCTAATCAGGTAGCGAATTCCATATTCTAATCAGGGAGCGAGCTCCGTATTCTAATCAGGGGGCGAATTACATATGCTAATCAGGAGGCATATTACATATTCTAATCAGAGTGCGAGTTCCATATTCTAATGAGAGAGCGAGTTCCATATTCTAATCAGAGAGCAAGTTCCATATTCTAATCAGCGAGCGAGCTCCATATTCTAATCAGAGAGCGAGTTCCATATTGTAATAATAGCGCGAGTTCAATATTCTACTCAGAGAGCGAGTTCTATATTGTAATAATAGCGCGAGTTCAATATTCTAAACAGAGAGCGAGTTCCATATTCTAATCAGAGAGCGAGTTCCATAATCTAATCAGAGAGCGAGTTCCATATTCTAAGAAGAGAGCGAGTTCTATATTCTAATCAGATAGCGAGTTCCATATTCTCATCAGAGAGCCAGTTCCATAATCTAATCAGAGAGCGAGTTTCATATTCAAATCAGAGTGCGAGTTCCATATTCTAATCAGAGAGCGAGTTCCATATTCTAATCAGAGAGCGAGTTCCGTATTCTAATCAGAGAGCGAATTCCGTATTCTGATCAGAGAGCGAGTTCCATATTCTAATCAGACAGCGAGTTCCATACTCTGATCAGAGAGCGAGTTTCATATTCTAATCAGAGAGCGAGTTCCATTTGCTACTCAGAGAGCGAGTTCCATATTCTAATCAGGGAGTAAGTTCCATATTCTAATCAGAGAGCGAGTTCCATTTTCTAATCAGAGAGCGAGTTGCCTATTCTAATCAGTGGGTGAATTCCATATTCTAATCAGGTAGCGAATTCCATATTCTAATCAGGGAGCGAGCTCCGTATTCTAATCAGGGGGCGAATTACATATGCTAATCAGGAGGCATATTACATATTCTAATCAGAGTGCGAGTTCCATATTCTAATGAGAGAGCGAGTTCCATATTCTAATCAGAGAGCGAGTTCCATATTCTAATCAGAGAGCAAGTTTCATTTTCAAATCAGAGAGCGAGTTCCATATTCTAATCAGAGAGCGAATTACATATTCTAATCAGAGATCGAGTTCCATATTCTAATCAGAGAGCGAGTTCCATATTCTAATCAGGGAGCGAGTTCCATATTCTAATCAGAGAGCGAGATCCATATTCTAATCAGAGAGCGAGTTCCATATTGTAATAATAGCGCGAGTTCAATACTCTAATCAGAGAGCGAGTTCCATATTCTAATCAGAGAGCAAGTTCCATATTCTAATCAGAGAGCGAGTTCCATATTCTATTCAGAGAGCGAGTTCCATATTCTAATCAGATAGCGAGTTCCCTATTCTAATCAGTGAGCGAGTTCCATATTCTAATCAGAGAGCGAGTTCCATATTCTAATCAGAGAGCTAGTTCCGTATTCTAATCAGAGAGCGAGTTTCATATTCTAATCAGAGAGCGAGTTCCATATTCTAATAGGAGAGCGAGTTCCGTATTCTAATCAGAGAGCGAGTTCTATATTCTAATCAGAGAGCGAGTTCCATATTCTAATCAGGGATCGAGTTCCGTATTCTAATCTGGTGGGGAATTACATATTTTATTCAGAGAGCGAGTTCCATATTCTAATCAAAGAGCGAGTTCCGTATTCTAATCAGAGAGCGAGTTGCATATTCTAATGAGAGAGCGAGTTCCATATTCTAATCAGAGAGCGAGTTCCATATTCTAATCAGAGAGCGAGATCCGTATTCTAATCAGAGAGCGAGTTCCATATTCTTATCAGGGAGCGAGTTCCATATTATAATCAGAGAGCGAGTTCCGTATTCTAATCAGATAGCGAGTTCCATATTCTATACAGAGAGCGAGATCCATATTGTAACAATAAGGCGAGTTCAATATTCTAAACAGAGAGCGAGTTCCATATTCCAATCAGAGAGCGAGTTCTATATTCTAATCAGGGAGCGAGTTCCATATTCAAATCAGGGAGCGAGTTCCGTATTATAATGAGAGAGCAAGTTCCGTATTCTAATCAGGGGGCGAATTACATATGCTAATCGGGAGGCGAATTACATATTCTAATCAGTGTGCGAGTTCCATATTCTAATCTGAGAGCGAGTTCCATATTCTAATCAGAGAGCGAGTTCCGTATTCTAATCAGGGCGCGAGTTCCATATTCTAATCAGAGAGCTAATTGCATATTCTAATCAGAGAGCGAGTTCCATATTCTAATCAGAGAGCGAGTTCCGTATTCTAATCAGTGTGTGAATTCCATATTCTAATCAGGTAGTGAATTCCATATTCTAATCAGGGAGCGAGTTCCGTATTCTAATCATGTGGCGAATATCATATGCTAATCAGGAGGCGTATTACATATTCTAATCAGAGTGCTAGTTCCATATTCTAATCAGAGAGCGAGTTCCATATTCTAATCAGAGAGCAAGTTCCATATTCTAATCAGAGAGCGAGTTCCGTATTCTAATCAGAGAGCGAATTACATATTCTAATCAGAGAGCGAGTTCCATATTCTAATCAGAGAGCGAGTTCCATATTCTAATCAGGGAGCGAATTCCATATTCTAATCAGAGAGCGAGATCCATATTCTAATCAGAGAGCGAGTTTCATATTGTAATAATAGCGCGAGTTCAATATTCTAATCAGAGAGCGAGTTCCATATTCTAATCAGTGAGCGAGTTCCATATTCTAATCAGAGAGCGTGTTCCATATTCTAATCAGAGAGCGAGTTCCGTATTCTAATCAGTGAGCGAGTTCCATATTCTAATCAGAGAGCGAGTGCCGTATTCTAATCAGAGAGCGAGTTCCGTATTCTAATCAGAGAGCGAGTTCCGTATTCTAATCAGAGAGCGAGTTCCATATTCTAATCAGAGAGCGAGTTCCGTATTCTAATCAGTCAGCTAGTTCCATATTCTAATCAGAGAGCGTGTTCCATATTCTTATCAGGGAGCGAGTTCCATATTCTAATCAGGGAGCGAGTTCCGTATTATAATGAGATAGCGAGTTCCATATTCTAATCAGAGAGCGAGTTCCATATTCTAATCAGATAGTGAGTTCCATATTCTAATCAGAGAGCGAGATCCGTATTCTAATCAGAGAGCGAGTTCCATATTCTTATCAGGGAGCGAGTTCCATATTATAATCAGAGAGCGAGTTCCGTATTCTAATCAGAGAGCGAGTTCCATATTCTAATCAGATAGCGAGTTCCATATTGTAACAATAAGGCGAGTTCAATATTCTAAACAGAGATCGAGTTCCATATTCTAATCCGAGAGCGAGTTCCATATTCTAATCAGGGAGCGAGTTCCATATTCAAATCAGGGAGCGAGTTCCGTATTATAATGAGAGAGCGAATTCCTTATTATAATCAGCGAGCGAGCTCCATATTCTAATCAGAGAGCGAGTTCCATATTGTAATAATAGCGCGAGTTCAATATTCTACTCAGAGAGCGAGTTCTATATTGTAATAATAGCGCGAGTTCAATATTCTAAACAGAGAGCGAGTTCCATATTCTAATCAGAGAGCGAGTTCCATATTCTAATCAGAGAGCGAGTTCCATTTTCTAATCAGAGAGCGAGTTGCCTATTCTAATCAGTGGGTGAATTCCATATTCTAATCAGGTAGCGAATTCCATATTCTAATCAGGGAGCGAGCTCCGTATTCTAATCAGGGGGCGAATTACATATGCTAATCAGGAGGCATATTACATATTCTAATCAGAGTGCGAGTTCCATATTCTAATGAGAGAGCGAGTTCCATATTCTAATCAGAGAGCAAGTTCCATATTCTAATCAGCGAGCGAGCTCCATATTCTAATCAGAGAGCGAGTTCCATATTGTAATAATAGCGCGAGTTCAATATTCTACTCAGAGAGCGAGTTCTATATTGTAATAATAGCGCGAGTTCAATATTCTAAACAGAGAGCGAGTTCCATATTCTAATCAGAGAGCGAGTTCCATAATCTAATCAGAGAGCGAGTTCCATATTCTAAGAAGAGAGCGAGTTCTATATTCTAATCAGATAGCGAGTTCCATATTCTCATCAGAGAGCCAGTTCCATAATCTAATCAGAGAGCGAGTTTCATATTCAAATCAGAGAGCGAGTTCCATATTGTAATCAGAGAGCGAGTTCCATATTCTAATCAGAGAGCGAGTTCCGTATTCTAATCAGAGAGCGAATTCCGTATTCTGATCAGAGAGCGAGTTCCATATTCTAATCAGACAGCGAGTTCCATACTCTGATCAGAGAGCGAGTTTCATATTCTAATCAGAGAGCGAGTTCCATTTGCTACTCAGAGAGCGAGTTCCATATTCTAATCAGGGAGTAAGTTCCATATTCTAATCAGAGAGCGAGTTCCATTTTCTAATCAGAGAGCGAGTTGCCTATTCTAATCAGTGGGTGAATTCCATATTCTAATCAGGTAGCGAATTCCATATTCTAATCAGGGAGCGAGCTCCGTATTCTAATCAGGGGGCGAATTACATATGCTAATCAGGAGGCATATTACATATTCTAATCAGAGTGCGAGTTCCATATTCTAATGAGAGAGCGAGTTCCATATTCTAATCAGAGAGCGAGTTCCATATTCTAATCAGAGAGCAAGTTTCATTTTCAAATCAGAGAGCGAGTTCCATATTCTAATCAGAGAGCGAATTACATATTCTAATCAGAGATCGAGTTCCATATTCTAATCAGAGAGCGAGTTCCATATTCTAATCAGGGAGCGAGTTCCATATTCTAATCAGAGAGCGAGATCCATATTCTAATCAGAGAGCGAGTTCCATATTGTAATAATAGCGCGAGTTCAATACTCTAATCAGAGAGCGAGTTCCATATTCTAATCAGAGAGCAAGTTCCATATTCTAATCAGAGAGCGAGTTCCATATTCTATTCAGAGAGCGAGTTCCATATTCTAATCAGATAGCGAGTTCCCTATTCTAATCAGTGAGCGAGTTCCATATTCTAATCAGAGAGCGAGTTCCATATTCTAATCAGAGAGCTAGTTCCGTATTCTAATCAGAGAGCGAGTTTCATATTCTAATCAGAGAGCGAGTTCCATATTCTAATAGGAGAGCGAGTTCCGTATTCTAATCAGAGAGCGAGTTCTATATTCTAATCAGAGAGCGAGTTCCATATTCTAATCAGGGATCGAGTTCCGTATTCTAATCTGGTGGGGAATTACATATTTTATTCAGAGAGCGAGTTCCATATTCTAATCAAAGAGCGAGTTCCGTATTCTAATCAGAGAGCGAGTTGCATATTCTAATGAGAGAGCGAGTTCCATATTCTAATCAGAGAGCGAGTTCCATATTCTAATCAGAGAGCGAGATCCGTATTCTAATCAGAGAGCGAGTTCCATATTCTTATCAGGGAGCGAGTTCCATATTATAAACAGAGAGCGAGTTCCGTATTCTAATCAGATAGCGAGTTCCATATTCTATACAGAGAGCGAGATCCATATTGTAACAATAAGGCGAGTTCAATATTCTAAACAGAGAGCGAGTTCCATATTCCAATCAGAGAGCGAGTTCTATATTCTAATCAGGGAGCGAGTTCCATATTCAAATCAGGGAGCGAGTTCCGTATTATAATGAGAGAGCAAGTTCCGTATTCTAATCAGGGGGCGAATTACATATGCTAATCGGGAGGCGAATTACATATTCTAATCAGTGTGCGAGTTCCATATTCTAATCTGAGAGCGAGTTCCATATTCTAATCAGAGAGCGAGTTCCGTATTCTAATCAGGGCGCGAGTTCCATATTCTAATCAGAGAGCTAATTGCATATTCTAATCAGAGAGCGAGTTCCATATTCTAATCAGAGAGCGAGTTCCGTATTCTAATCAGTGTGTGAATTCCATATTCTAATCAGGTAGTGAATTCCATATTCTAATCAGGGAGCGAGTTCCGTATTCTAATCATGTGGCGAATATCATATGCTAATCAGGAGGCGTATTACATATTCTAATCAGAGTGCTAGTTCCATATTCTAATCAGAGAGCGAGTTCCATATTCTAATCAGAGAGCAAGTTCCATATTCTAATCAGAGAGCGAGTTCCGTATTCTAATCAGAGAGCGAATTACATATTCTAATCAGAGAGCGAGTTCCATATTCTAATCAGAGAGCGAGTTCCATATTCTAATCAGGGAGCGAATTCCATATTCTAATCAGAGAGCGAGATCCATATTCTAATCAGAGAGCGAGTTTCATATTGTAATAATAGCGCGAGTTCAATATTCTAATCAGAGAGCGAGTTCCATATTCTAATCAGTGAGCGAGTTCCATATTCTAATCAGAGAGCGTGTTCCATATTCTAATCAGAGAGCGAGTTCCGTATTCTAATCAGTGAGCGAGTTCCATATTCTAATCAGAGAGCGAGTGCCGTATTCTAATCAGAGAGCGAGTTCCGTATTCTAATCAGAGAGCGAGTTCCGTATTCTAATCAGAGAGCGAGTTCCACATTCTAATCAGAGAGCGAGTTCCGTATTCTAATCAGTCAGCTAGTTCCATATTCTAATCAGAGAGCGAGTTCCGTATTCTAATCAGTGAGCGAGTTCCATATTCTAATCAGAGAGCGAGTGCCGTATTCTAATCAGAGAGCGAGTTCCGTACTCTAATCAGAGAGCGAGTTCCGTATTCTAATCAGAGAGCGAGTTCCTTATTCTAATCAGATAGCGAGTTCCATATTCTAATCAGAGAGCGAGTTTCATATTCTAATCTGAGAGCGAGTTCCATATTCTAATCGGAGAGCGAGTTCCGTATTCTAATCAGAGAGCGAGTTCTATATTCTAATCAGAGAGCGAGTTCCATATTCTAATCAGGGAGCGTGTTCCGTATTCTAATCAGGTGGGGAATTACATATTCTATTCAGAGAGCGAGTTCCATATTCTAATCAGAGAGCAAGTTCCGTATTCTAATCAGAGAGCGAGTTCCATATTCTAATGAGAGAGCGAGTTCCATATTCTAATCAGAGAGCGAGTTCCATATTCTAATCAGGGAGCGAGTTCCGTGTTCTAATCAGAGAGCGAGTTCCCTATTCTAATCAGAGAGCGAGTTCCATATACCAATCAGAGGGCGAATTCCATATTCTAATCAGAGCGCGAGTTCCATATTCTAATCAGGGAGCGAGTTCCATATTATAATCAGAGAGCGAGTTCCATATTCTAAACAGAGAGCGAGTTCCATATTCTTATCAGAGAGCGAGTTCCATATTCTAATCAGGGAGCGAGTTCCATATTCTAATCAGAGAGCGTGTTCCATATTCTTATCAGGGAGCGAGTTCCATATTCTAATCAGGGAGCGAGTTCCGTATTATAATGAGATAGCGAGTTCCATATTCTAATCAGAGAGCGAGTTCCATATTCTAATCAGATAGTGAGTTCCATATTCTAATCAGAGAGCGAGATCCGTATTCTAATCAGAGAGCGAGTTCCATATTCTTATCAGGGAGCGAGTTCCATATTATAATCAGAGAGCGAGTTCCGTATTCTAATCAGAGAGCGAGTTCCATATTCTAATCAGAGAGCGAGTTCCATATTGTAACAATAAGGCGAGTTCAATATTCTAAACAGAGATCGAGTTCCATATTCTAATCCGAGAGCGAGTTCCATATTCTAATCAGGGAGCGAGTTCCATATTCAAATCAGGGAGCGAGTTCCGTATTATAATGAGAGAGCGAATTCCTTATTATAATCAGCGAGCGAGCTCCATATTCTAATCAGAGAGCGAGTTCCATATTGTAATAATAGCGCGAGTTCAATATTCTACTCAGAGAGCGAGTTCTATATTGTAATAATAGCGCGAGTTCAATATTCTAAACAGAGAGCGAGTTCCATATTCTAATCAGAGAGCGAGTTCCATATTCTAATCAGAGAGCGAGTTCCATTTTCTAATCAGAGAGCGAGTTGCCTATTCTAATCAGTGGGTGAATTCCATATTCTAATCAGGTAGCGAATTCCATATTCTAATCAGGGAGCGAGCTCCGTATTCTAATCAGGGGGCGAATTACATATGCTAATCAGGAGGCATATTACATATTCTAATCAGAGTGCGAGTTCCATATTCTAATGAGAGAGCGAGTTCCATATTCTAATCAGAGAGCAAGTTCCATATTCTAATCAGCGAGCGAGCTCCATATTCTAATCAGAGAGCGAGTTCCATATTGTAATAATAGCGCGAGTTCAATATTCTACTCAGAGAGCGAGTTCTATATTGTAATAATAGCGCGAGTTCAATATTCTAAACAGAGAGCGAGTTCCATATTCTAATCAGAGAGCGAGTTCCATAATCTAATCAGAGAGCGAGTTCCATATTCTAAGAAGAGAGCGAGTTCTATATTCTAATCAGATAGCGAGTTCCATATTCTCATCAGAGAGCCAGTTCCATAATCTAATCAGAGAGCGAGTTTCATATTCAAATCAGAGAGCGAGTTCCATATTCTAATCAGAGAGCGAGTTCCATATTCTAATCAGAGAGCGAGTTCCGTATTCTAATCAGAGAGCGAATTCCGTATTCTGATCAGAGAGCGAGTTCCATATTCTAATCAGACAGCGAGTTCCATACTCTGATCAGAGAGCGAGTTTCATATTCTAATCAGAGAGCGAGTTCCATTTGCTACTCAGAGAGCGAGTTCCATATTCTAATCAGGGAGTAAGTTCCATATTCTAATCAGAGAGCGAGTTCCATTTTCTAATCAGAGAGCGAGTTGCCTATTCTAATCAGTGGGTGAATTCCATATTCTAATCAGGTAGCGAATTCCATATTCTAATCAGGGAGCGAGCTCCGTATTCTAATCAGGGGGCGAATTACATATGCTAATCAGGAGGCATATTACATATTCTAATCAGAGTGCGAGTTCCATATTCTAATGAGAGAGCGAGTTCCATATTCTAATCAGAGAGCGAGTTCCATATTCTAATCAGAGAGCAAGTTTCATTTTCAAATCAGAGAGCGAGTTCCATATTCTAATCAGAGAGCGAATTACATATTCTAATCAGAGATCGAGTTCCATATTCTAATCAGAGAGCGAGTTCCATATTCTAATCAGGGAGCGAGTTCCATATTCTAATCAGAGAGCGAGATCCATATTCTAATCAGAGAGCGAGTTCCATATTGTAATAATAGCGCGAGTTCAATACTCTAATCAGAGAGCGAGTTCCATATTCTAATCAGAGAGCAAGTTCCATATTCTAATCAGAGAGCGAGTTCCATATTCTATTCAGAGAGCGAGTTCCATATTCTAATCAGATAGCGAGTTCCCTATTCTAATCAGTGAGCGAGTTCCATATTCTAATCAGAGAGCGAGTTCCATATTCTAATCAGAGAGCTAGTTCCGTATTCTAATCAGAGAGCGAGTTTCATATTCTAATCAGAGAGCGAGTTCCATATTCTAATAGGAGAGCGAGTTCCGTATTCTAATCAGAGAGCGAGTTCTATATTCTAATCAGAGAGCGAGTTCCATATTCTAATCAGGGATCGAGTTCCGTATTCTAATCTGGTGGGGAATTACATATTTTATTCAGAGAGCGAGTTCCATATTCTAATCAAAGAGCGAGTTCCGTATTCTAATCAGAGAGCGAGTTGCATATTCTAATGAGAGAGCGAGTTCCATATTCTAATCAGAGAGCGAGTTCCATATTCTAATCAGAGAGCGAGATCCGTATTCTAATCAGAGAGCGAGTTCCATATTCTTATCAGGGAGCGAGTTCCATATTATAATCAGAGAGCGAGTTCCGTATTCTAATCAGATAGCGAGTTCCATATTCTATACAGAGAGCGAGATCCATATTGTAACAATAAGGCGAGTTCAATATTCTAAACAGAGAGCGAGTTCCATATTCCAATCAGAGAGCGAGTTCTATATTCTAATCAGGGAGCGAGTTCCATATTCAAATCAGGGAGCGAGTTCCGTATTATAATGAGAGAGCAAGTTCCGTATTCTAATCAGGGGGCGAATTACATATGCTAATCGGGAGGCGAATTACATATTCTAATCAGTGTGCGAGTTCCATATTCTAATCTGAGAGCGAGTTCCATATTCTAATCAGAGAGCGAGTTCCGTATTCTAATCAGGGCGCGAGTTCCATATTCTAATCAGAGAGCTAATTGCATATTCTAATCAGAGAGCGAGTTCCATATTCTAATCAGAGAGCGAGTTCCGTATTCTAATCAGTGTGTGAATTCCATATTCTAATCAGGTAGTGAATTCCATATTCTAATCAGGGAGCGAGTTCCGTATTCTAATCATGTGGCGAATATCATATGCTAATCAGGAGGCGTATTACATATTCTAATCAGAGTGCTAGTTCCATATTCTAATCAGAGAGCGAGTTCCATATTCTAATCAGAGAGCAAGTTCCATATTCTAATCAGAGAGCGAGTTCCGTATTCTAATCAGAGAGCGAATTACATATTCTAATCAGAGAGCGAGTTCCATATTCTAATCAGAGAGCGAGTTCCATATTCTAATCAGGGAGCGAATTCCATATTCTAATCAGAGAGCGAGATCCATATTCTAATCAGAGAGCGAGTTTCATATTGTAATAATAGCGCGAGTTCAATATTCTAATCAGAGAGCGAGTTCCATATTCTAATCAGTGAGCGAGTTCCATATTCTAATCAGAGAGCGTGTTCCATATTCTAATCAGAGAGCGAGTTCCGTATTCTAATCAGTGAGCGAGTTCCATATTCTAATCAGAGAGCGAGTGCCGTATTCTAATCAGAGAGCGAGTTCCGTATTCTAATCAGAGAGCGAGTTCCGTATTCTAATCAGAGAGCGAGTTCCGTATTCTAATCAGAGAGCGAGTTCCGTATTCTAATCAGTCAGCTAGTTCCATATTCTAATCAGAGAGCGAGTTCCGTATTCTAATCAGAGAGCGAGTTCCGTATTCTAATCAGAGAGCGAGTTCCGTATTCTAATCAGAGAGCGAGTTCCGTATTCTAATCAGAGAGCGAGTTCCATATTCTAATCAGAGAGCGAGTTCCATATTCTAATCAGAGTGCGAGTTCCATATTCTATTCAGAGAGCGAGTTCCATATTCTAATCAGATAGCGAGTTCCATATTCTAATCAGTGAGCGAGTTCCATATTCTAATCAGAGAGCGAGTTCCATATTCTAATCAGATAGCGAGTTCCATATTCTAATCAGTGAGCGAGTTCCATATTCTAATCAGTGAGCAAGTTCCATATTCTAATCAGGGAGCGTGTTCCGTATTCTAATCAGGTGTGGAATTACATATTCTATTCAGAGAGCGAGTTCCATGTTCTAATCAGAGAGCGAGTTCCGTATTCTAATCAGAGAGCGAGTTCCATATTCTAATGAGAGAGCGAGTTCCATATTCTAATCAGAGAGCGAGTTCCATATTCTAATCAGGGAGCGAGTTCCTTGTTCTAATCAGAGAGCGAGTTCCATATTCTAATCAGAGAGCGAGTTCGATATACTAATCAGAGAGCGAGTTCCATATTCTAATCAGAGAGCGAGTTCCATATTCTAATCAGGGAGCGAGTTCCATATTATAATCAGAGAGCGAGTTCCATATTCTAATCAGAGAGCGAGTTTCATATTCTAATCAGAGAGCGAGTTCCATTTGCTACTCAGAGAGCGAGTTCCATATTCTAATCAGATAGCGAGTTCCGTATTCTAATCAGAGAGCGAGTTCCTTATTCTGATCTGAGAGCGAGTTCCATATTCTAATCAGAGAGCGAGTTCCGTATTTTAATCAGAGAGCGAGTTCCGTATTCTAATCAGAGAACGAGTTCCGTATTCTAATCAGAGAGCGAGTTCCATATTCTAATCATGGAGCAAGTTCCATATTCTAATCCGGGAGCGAATTCCATATTCTAATCAGGGAGCGAGTTCCATATTCAAATCAGAGAGCGAGTTCCATATTCTAATGAGAGAGCGAGTTCCATATTCTAATCAGAGAGCGAGTTCCATATTATAATCAGAGAGCGAGTTCCGTATTCTAATCAGATAGCGAGTTCCATATTCTAATCAGAGAGCGAGTTCCATATTGGAACAATAAGGCGAGTTCAATATTCTATACAGAGAGCGATTTCCATATTCTAATCAGAGAGCGAGTTCTATATTCTAATCAGGGAGCGAGTTCCATATTCAAATCAGGGAGCGAGTTCCGTATTATAATGAGAGAGCAAGTTCCATATTCTAATCAGCGAGCGAGCTCCATATTCTAATCAGAGAGCGAGTTCCATATTGTAATAATAGCGCGAGTTCAATATTCTACTCAGAGAGCGAGTTCTATATTGTAATAATAGCGCGAGTTCAATATTCTAATCAGAGAGCGAGTTCCATATTCTAATCAGAGAGCGAGTTCCATAATCTAATCAGAGAGCGAGTTCCGTATACTAATCAGAGAGCGAATTCTATATTGTAATAATAACGCGAGTTCAATATTCTAATCAGAGAGCGAGTTCCATATTCTAATCAGAGAGCGAGTTCCATAATCTAATCAGAGAGCGAGTTTCGTATTCTAATCAGAGAGCGAGTTCCGTATTCTAATCAGAGAGCGAATTCTGTATTGTGATCAGAGAGCGAGTTTCATATTCTAATCAGACAGCGAGTTCCATACTCTAATCAGAGAGCGAGTTTCATATTCTAATCAGAGAGCGAGTTCCATTTGCTACTCAGAGAGCGAGTTCCATATTCTAATCAGATAGCGAGTTCCGTATTCTAATCAGAGAGCGAGTTCCGTATTCTAATCAGAGAGCGAATTCCGTATTCTGATCAGAGAGCGAGTTCCATATTCTAATCAGACAGCGAGTTCCATACTCTAATCAGAGAGCGAGTTTCATATTCTAATCAGAGAGTGAGTTCCATTTGCTACTCAGAGAGCGAGTTCCATATTCTAATCAGATAGCGAGTTCCCTATTCTAATCAGAGAGCGAGTGCCTTATTCTCATCTGAGAGCGAGTTCCATATTCTAATCAGAGAGCGAGTTCCGTATTTTAATCAGAGAGCGAGTTCCGTATTCTAATCAGAGAACGAGTTCCGTATTCTAATCAGAGAGCGAGTTCCATATTCTAATCATGGAGCAAGTTCCATATTCTAATCCGGGAGCGAATTCCATATTCTAATCAGGGAGCGAGTTCCATATTCAAATCAGAGAGCGAGTTCCATATTCTAATGAGAGAGCGAGTTCCATATTCTAATCAGAGACCGAGTTCCGTATTCTAATCAGAGAGCGAGTTCCGTATTCTAATCAGACAGCGAGTTCCATATTCTTATCATGGAGCAAGTTCCGTAATCTAATCATTGAGCGAATTCTATATTCTTATCAGAGAGCGAGTTCCATATTCAAATCAGAGAGCGATTTCCATATTCTAATCACAGAGCGAGTTCCATATTCTAATCAGAGAGCGAGTTCCATATTCTAATAAGGGAGTGAGTTCCATATTCTAATCAGAGAGCGAGTTCCGTATTCTAATCAGGGAGCGAGTTCCATATTCTAATCAGGGGGCGAATTACATATGCTAATCGGGAGGCGAATTACATATTCTAATCAGAGAGCGAGTTCCATATTCTAATCAGAGAGCGAGTTCCATATTCTAATCAGAGAGCAAGTTTCATTTTCAAATCAGAGAGCGAGTTCCATATTCTAATCAGAGAGCGAATTACATATTCTAATCAGAGAGCGAGTTCCATATTCTAATCAGAGAGCGAGTTCCATATTCTAATCTGAGAGCGAGTTCCATATTCTAATCAGAGAGCGAGTTCCGTATTCTAATCAGGGCGCGAGTTCCATATTCTAATCAGCGAGCTAATTGCATATTCTAATCAGAGAGCGAGTTCCATATTCTAATCAGAGAGCGAGTTCCGTATTCTAATCAGTGTGTGAATTCCATATTCTAATCAGGTAGCGAATTCCATATTCTAATCAGGGAGCGAGTTCCGTATTCTAATCATGGGGCGAACAACATATGCTAATCAGGAGGCGTATTACATATTCTAATCAGAGTGCTAGTTCCATATTCTAATCAGAGAGCGAGTTCCATATTCTAATCAGAGAGCGAGTTCCATATTCTAATCAGAGAGCAAGTTTCATTTTCAAATCAGAGAGCGAGTTCCATATTCTAATCAGAGAGCGAATTACATATTCTAATCAGAGAGCGAGTTCCATATTCTAATCAGAGAGCGAGTTCCATATTCTAATCAGAGAGCGAGATCCATATTCTAATCAGAGAGCGAGTTTCATATTGTAATAATAGCGCGAGTTCAATATTCTAATCAGAGAGCGAGTTCCATATTCTAATCAGTGAGCGAGTTCCATATTCTAATCAGAGAGCGTGTTCCATATTCTAATCAGAGAGCGAGTGCCGTATTCTAATCAGAGAGCGAGTTCCATATTCTAATCAGAGAGCGAGTTCCGTATTCTAGTCAGAGAGCGAGTTCCATATTCTAATCAGAGAGCGAGTTCCGTATTCTAGTCAGAGAGCGTGTTCCATATTCTAATCAGAGAGCGAGTTCCGTATTCTAATCAGAGAGTGAGTTCCGTATTCTAATCAGGGAGCGAGTTCCATATTCTAATCAGAGAGCGAGATTAATATTCTAATCAGAGAGCGAGTTCCATATTGTAATAATAGCCCGAGTTCAATATTCTAATCAGAGAGCGAGTTCCATATTCTAATCAGGGAGCGAGTTCCATATTCTAATCAGAGAGCGAGATTAATATTCTAATCAGAGAGCGAGTTCCATATTCTAATCAGAGAGCGAGATTAATATTCTAATCAGAGAGCGAGTTCCATATTCTAATCAGGGAGCGAGTTCCATATTCTAATCAGAGAGCGAGATTAATATTCTAATCAGAGAGCGAGTTCCATATTCTAATCAGGGAGCGAGTTCCATATTCTAATCAGAGAGCGAGATTAATATTCTAATCAGAGAGCGAGTTCCATATTCTAATCAGGGAGCGAGTTCCATATTATAATCAGAGAGCGAGATTAATATTCTAATCAGAGAGCGAGTTCCATATTCTAATCAGGGAGCGAGTTCCATATTCTAATCAGAGAGCGAGATTAATATTCTAATCAGAGAGCGAGTTCCATATTCTATTCAGAGAGCGAGTTCCATATTCTAATCAGATAGCGAGTTCCATATTCTAATCAGTGAGCGAGTTCCATATTCTAATCAGAGAGCGAGTTCCGTATTCTAATCAGAGTGCGAGTTCCGTATTCTAATCAGATAGCGAGTTCCATATTCTAATCAGAGAGCGAGTTCCGTATTCTAATCAGAGAGCGAGTGCCGTATTCTAATCAGAGAGCGAGTTCCATATTCTAATCAGATAGCGAGTTCCATATTCTAATCAGTGAGCGAGTTCCATATTCTAATCAGAGAGCGAGTTCCGTATTCTAATCAGAGAGCGAGTGCCGTATTCTAATCAGAGAGCGAGTTCCATATTCTAATCGGAGAGCGAGTTCCATATTCTAATCAGAGAGCGAGTTCCATATTCTAATCAGAGAGCGAGTTCCATATTCTAATCAGAGAGCGAGTTCCGTATTCTAATCAGAGAGCGAGTTCCATACTCTAATCAGAGAGTGAGTTCCATATTCTAATCAGAGAGCGAGTTCCGTATTCTAATCAGAGAGCGAGTTCCGTATTCTAATCAGAGAGCGAGTTCCGTATTCTAATCAGAGAGCGAGTTCCGTATTCTAATCAGAGAGCGAGTTCCGTATTCTAATCAGAGAGCGAGTGCCGTATTCTAATCAGAGAGCGAGTTCCATATTCTAATCAGATAGCGAGTTCCGTATTCTAATCAGAGAGCGAGTTCCATATTCTAATCAGAGAGCGAGTTCCGTATTCTAATCAGAGAGCGAGTGCCGTATTCTAATCAGAGAGCGAGTTCCATACTCTAATCAGAGAGTGAGTTCCATATTCTAATCAGAGAGCGAGTTCCGTATTCTAATCAGAGAGCGAGTTCCGTATTCTAATCAGAGAGCGAGTTCCGTATTCTAATCAGAGAGCGAGTTCCGTATTCTAATCAGAGAGCGAGTTCCGTATTCTAATCAGAGAGCGAGTGCCGTATTCTAATCAGAGAGCGAGTTCCATATTCTAATCAGATAGCGAGTTCCGTATTCTAATCAGAGAGCGAGTTCCATATTCTAATCAGAGAGCGAGTTCCGTATTCTAATCAGAGAGCGAGTGCCGTATTCTAATCAGAGAGCGAGTTCCATATTCTAATCAGAGAGCGAGTTTCACATTCTAATCTGAGAGAGAGTTCCATATTCTAATCGGAGAGCGCGTTCCGTATTCTAATTAGAGAGCGAGTTCTATATTCTAATCAGTGAGCAAGTTCCATATTCTAATCAGGGAGCGTGTTCCGTATTCTAATCAGGTGTGGAATTACATATTCTATTCAGAGAGCGAGTTCCATGTTCTAATCAGAGAGCGAGTTCCGTATTCTAATCAGAGAGCGAGTTCCATATTCTAATGAGAGAGCGAGTTCCATATTCTAATCAGAGAGCGAGTTCCATATTCTAATGAGAGAGCGAGTTCCATATACTAATCAGAGAGCGAGTTCCATATTCTAATGAGAGAGCGAGTTCCATATTCTAATCAGGGAGCGAGTTCCATATTATAATCAGAGAGCGAGTTCCATATTCTAATCAGAGAGCGAGTTTCATATTCTAATCAGAGAGCGAGTTCCATTTGCTGCTCAGAGAGCGAGTTCCATATTCTAATCAGATAGCGAGTTCCGTATTCTAATCAGAGAGCGAGTTCCTTATTCTGATCTGAGAGCGAGTTCCATATTCTAATCAGAGAGCGAGTTCCGTATTTTAATCAGAGAGCGTGTTCCGTATTCTAATCAGAGAACGAGTTCCGTATTCTAATCAGAGAGCGAGTTCCATATTCTAATCATGGAGCAAGTTCCATATTCTAATCCGGGAGCGAATTCCATATTCTAATCAGGGAGCGAGTTCCATATTCAAATCAGAGAGCGAGTTCCATATTCTAATCAGAGAGCGAGTTCCATATACTAATAAGAGAGCGAGTTCCATATTCTAATCAGAGAGCGAGTTCCATATTCTAATCAGGGAGCGAGTTCCATATTCTAATCAGAGAGCGAGTTCCATATTCTAATCAGAGAGCGAGTTTCATATTCTAATCAGAGAGCGAGTTCCATTTGCTACTCAGAGAGCGAGTTCCATATTCTAATCAGATAGCGAGTTCCGTATTCTAATCAGAGAGCGAGTTCCTTATTCTAATCAGAGAGCGAGTGCCGTATTCTAATCAGAGAGCGATTTCCGTATTCTAATCAGAGAGCGAGTTCCATATTCTAATCAGAGAGCGAGTTCCGTATTCTAATCAGAGAGCGAGTTCCGTATTCTAATCAGATAGCGAGTTCCATATTCTAATCAGAGAGCGAGTTTCATATTCTAATCTGAGAGAGAGTTCCATATTCTAATCAGATAGCGATTTCCATATTCTAATCAGAGAGCGAGTTTCACATTCTAATCTGAGAGAGAGTTCCATATTCTAATCAGAGAGCGAGTTCCATATTCTAATCGGAGAGCGCGTTCCGTATTCTAATTAGAGAGCGAGTTCTATATTCTAATCAGTGAGCAAGTTCCATATTCTAATCAGGGAGTGTGTTCCGTATTCTAATCAGGTGTGGAATTACATATTCTATTCAGAGAGCGAGTTCCATGTTCTAATCAGAGAGCGAGTTCCGTATTCTAATCAGAGAGCGAGTTCCATATTCTAATGAGAGAGCGAGTTCCATATTCTAATCAGAGAGCGAGTTCCATATACTAATCAGAGAGCGAGTTCCATATTCTAATCAGAGAGCGAGTTCCATGTTCTAATCAGGGAGCGAGTTCCATATTCTAATCAGGGAGCGAGTTCCATATTCTAATCAGGGAGCGAGTTCCATATTATAATCAGAGAGCGAGTTCCGTATTCTAATCAGAGAGCGAGTTCCATATTCTAATCAGAGAGCGATTTCCATATTGTAACAATAAGGCGAGTTCAATATTCTAAACAGAGATCGAGTTCCATATTCTAATCCGAGAGCGAGTTCCATATTCTAATCAGGGAGCGAGTTCCATATTCAAATCAGGGAGCGAGTTCCGTAATATAATGAGAGAGCGAATTCCTTATTATAATCAGCGAGCGAGCTCCATATTCTAATCAGAGAGCGAGTTCCATATTGTAATAATAGCGCGAGTTCAATATTCTACTCAGAGAGCGAGTTCTATATTGTAATAATAGCGCGAGTTCAATATTCTAAACAGAGAGCGAGTTCCATATTCTAATCAGAGAGCGAGTTCCATATTCTAATCAGAGAGCGAGTTCCATTTTCTAATCAGAGAGCGAGTTGCCTATTCTAATCAGTGGGTGAATTCCATATTCTAATCAGGTAGCGAATTCCATATTCTAATCAGGGAGCGAGCTCCGTATTCTAATCAGGGGGCGAATTACATATGCTAATCAGGAGGCATATTACATATTCTAATCAGAGTGCGAGTTCCATATTCTAATGAGAGAGCGAGTTCCATATTCTAATCAGAGAGCAAGTTCCATATTCTAATCAGCGAGCGAGCTCCATATTCTAATCAGAGAGCGAGTTCCATATTGTAATAATAGCGCGAGTTCAATATTCTACTCAGAGAGCGAGTTCTATATTGTAATAATAGCGCGAGTTCAATATTCTAAACAGAGAGCGAGTTCCATATTCTAATCAGAGAGCGAGTTCCATAATCTAATCAGAGAGCGAGTTCCATATTCTAAGAAGAGAGCGAGTTCTATATTCTAATCAGATAGCGAGTTCCATATTCTCATCAGAGAGCCAGTTCCATAATCTAATCAGAGAGCGAGTTTCATATTCAAATCAGAGAGCGAGTTCCATATTCTAATCAGAGAGCGAGTTCCATATTCTAATCAGAGAGCGAGTTCCGTATTCTAATCAGAGAGCGAGTTCCATACTCTAATCAGAGAGTGAGTTCCATATTCTAATCAGAGAGCGAGTTCCGTATTCTAATCAGAGAGCGAGTTCCGTATTCTAATCAGAGAGCGAGTTCCGTATTCTAATCAGAGAGCGAGTTCCGTATTCTAATCAGAGAGCGAGTTCCGTATTCTAATCAGAGAGCGAGTGCCGTATTCTAATCAGAGAGCGAGTTCCATATTCTAATCAGATAGCGAGTTCCGTATTCTAATCAGAGAGCGAGTTCCATATTCTAATCAGAGAGCGAGTTCCGTATTCTAATCAGAGAGCGAGTGCCGTATTCTAATCAGAGAGCGAGTTCCATATTCTAATCAGAGAGCGAGTTTCACATTCTAATCTGAGAGAGAGTTCCATATTCTAATCGGAGAGCGCGTTCCGTATTCTAATTAGAGAGCGAGTTCTATATTCTAATCAGTGAGCAAGTTCCATATTCTAATCAGGGAGCGTGTTCCGTATTCTAATCAGGTGTGGAATTACATATTCTATTCAGAGAGCGAGTTCCATGTTCTAATCAGAGAGCGAGTTCCGTATTCTAATCAGAGAGCGAGTTCCATATTCTAATGAGAGAGCGAGTTCCATATTCTAATCAGAGAGCGAGTTCCATATTCTAATGAGAGAGCGAGTTCCATATTCTAATCAGAGAGCGAGTTCCATATACTAATCAGAGAGCGAGTTCCATATTCTAATGAGAGAGCGAGTTCCATATTCTAATCAGGGAGCGAGTTCCATATTATAATCAGAGAGCGAGTTCCATATTCTAATCAGAGAGCGAGTTTCATATTCTAATCAGAGAGCGAGTTCCATTTGCTGCTCAGAGAGCGAGTTCCATATTCTCATCAGATAGCGAGTTCCGTATTCTAATCAGAGAGCGAGTTCCTTATTCTGATCTGAGAGCGAGTTCCATATTCTAATCAGAGAGCGAGTTCCGTATTTTAATCAGAGAGCGTGTTCCGTATTCTAATCAGAGAACGAGTTCCGTATTCTAATCAGAGAGCGAGTTCCATATTCTAATCATGGAGCAAGTTCCATATTCTAATCCGGGAGCGAATTCCATATTCTAATCAGGGAGCGAGTTCCATATTCAAATCAGAGAGCGAGTTCCATATTCTAATCAGAGAGCGAGTTCCATATACTAATAAGAGAGCGAGTTCCATATTCTAATCAGAGAGCGAGTTCCATATTCTAATCAGGGAGCGAGTTCCATATTCTAATCAGAGAGCGAGTTCCATATTCTAATCAGAGAGCGAGTTTCATATTCTAATCAGAGAGCGAGTTCCATTTGCTACTCAGAGAGCGAGTTCCATATTCTAATCAGATAGCGAGTTCCGTATTCTAATCAGAGAGCGAGTTCCTTATTCTAATCAGAGAGCGAGTGCCGTATTCTAATCAGAGAGCGATTTCCGTATTCTAATCAGAGAGCGAGTTCCATATTCTAATCAGAGAGCGAGTTCCGTATTCTAATCAGAGAGCGAGTTCCGTATTCTAATCAGATAGCGAGTTCCATATTCTAATCAGAGAGCGAGTTTCATATTCTAATCTGAGAGAGAGTTCCATATTCTAATCAGATAGCGATTTCCATATTCTAATCAGAGAGCGAGTTTCACATTCTAATCTGAGAGAGAGTTCCATATTCTAATCAGAGAGCGAGTTCCATATTCTAATCGGAGAGCGCGTTCCGTATTCTAATTAGAGAGCGAGTTCTATATTCTAATCAGTGAGCAAGTTCCATATTCTAATCAGGGAGTGTGTTCCGTATTCTAATCAGGTGTGGAATTACATATTCTATTCAGAGAGCGAGTTCCATGTTCTAATCAGAGAGCGAGTTCCGTATTCTAATCAGAGAGCGAGTTCCATATTCTAATGAGAGAGCGAGTTCCATATTCTAATCAGAGAGCGAGTTCCATATACTAATCAGAGAGCGAGTTCCATATTCTAATCAGAGAGCGAGTTCCATGTTCTAATCAGGGAGCGAGTTCCATATTCTAATCAGGGAGCGAGTTCCATATTCTAATCAGGGAGCGAGTTCCATATTATAATCAGAGAGCGAGTTCCGTATTCTAATCAGAGAGCGAGTTCCATATTCTAATCAGAGAGCGATTTCCATATTGTAACAATAAGGCGAGTTCAATATTCTAAACAGAGATCGAGTTCCATATTCTAATCCGAGAGCGAGTTCCATATTCTAATCAGGGAGCGAGTTCCATATTCAAATCAGGGAGCGAGTTCCGTAATATAATGAGAGAGCGAATTCCTTATTATAATCAGCGAGCGAGCTCCATATTCTAATCAGAGAGCGAGTTCCATATTGTAATAATAGCGCGAGTTCAATATTCTACTCAGAGAGCGAGTTCTATATTGTAATAAT
The DNA here is from genome assembly GCF_964194155.1 of Cetorhinus maximus. Taxonomy (NCBI): domain Eukaryota; kingdom Metazoa; phylum Chordata; class Chondrichthyes; order Lamniformes; family Cetorhinidae; genus Cetorhinus; species Cetorhinus maximus. Next base: position 154,992 of record NW_027596670.1, read on the forward strand.
AGCGCGAGTTCAATATTCTAAACAGAGAGCGAGTTCCATATTCTAATCAGAGAGCGAGTTCCATATTCTAATCAGAGAGCGAGTTCCATTTTCTAATCAGAGAGCGAGTTGCCTATTCTAATCAGTGGGTGAATTCCATATTCTAATCAGGTAGCGAATTCCATATTCTAATCAGGGAGCGAGCTCCGTATTCTAATCAGGGGGCGAATTACATATGCTAATCAGGAGGCATATTACATATTCTAATCAGAGTGCGAGTTCCATATTCTAATGAGAGAGCGAGTTCCATATTCTAATCAGAGAGCAAGTTCCATATTCTAATCAGCGAGCGAGCTCCATATTCTAATCAGAGAGCGAGTTCCATATTGTAATAATAGCGCGAGTTCAATATTCTACTCAGAGAGCGAGTTCTATATTGTAATAATAGCGCGAGTTCAATATTCTAAACAGAGAGCGAGTTCCATATTCTAATCAGAGAGCGAGTTCCATAATCTAATCAGAGAGCGAGTTCCATATTCTAAGAAGAGAGCGAGTTCTATATTCTAATCAGATAGCGAGTTCCATATTCTCATCAGAGAGCCAGTTCCATAATCTAATCAGAGAGCGAGTTTCATATTCAAATCAGAGAGCGAGTTCCATATTCTAATCAGAGAGCGAGTTCCATATTCTAATCAGAGAGCGAGTTCCGTATTCTAATCAGAGAGCGAATTCCGTATTCTGATCAGAGAGCGAGTTCCATATTCTAATCAGACAGCGAGTTCCATACTCTGATCAGAGAGCGAGTTTCATATTCTAATCAGAGAGCGAGTTCCATTTGCTACTCAGAGAGCGAGTTCCATATTCTAATCAGGGAGTAAGTTCCATATTCTAATCAGAGAGCGAGTTCCATTTTCTAATCAGAGAGCGAGTTGCCTATTCTAATCAGTGGGTGAATTCCATATTCTAATCAGGTAGCGAATTCCATATTCTAATCAGGGAGCGAGCTCCGTATTCTAATCAGGGGGCGAATTACATATGCTAATCAGGAGGCATATTACATATTCTAATCAGAGTGCGAGTTCCATATTCTAATGAGAGAGCGAGTTCCATATTCTAATCAGAGAGCGAGTTCCATATTCTAATCAGAGAGCAAGTTTCATTTTCAAATCAGAGAGCGAGTTCCATATTCTAATCAGAGAGCGAATTACATATTCTAATCAGAGATCGAGTTCCATATTCTAATCAGAGAGCGAGTTCCATATTCTAATCAGGGAGCGAGTTCCATATTCTAATCAGAGAGCGAGATCCATATTCTAATCAGAGAGCGAGTTCCATATTCTAATCAGAGAGCGAGTTCCATATTGTAATAATAGCGCGAGTTCAATACTCTAATCAGAGAGCGAGTTCCATATTCTAATCAGAGAGCAAGTTCCATATTCTAATCAGAGAGCGAGTTCCATATTCTATTCAGAGAGCGAGTTCCATATTCTAATCAGATAGCGAGTTCCCTATTCTAATCAGTGAGCGAGTTCCATATTCTAATCAGAGAGCGAGTTCCATATTCTAATCAGAGAGCTAGTTCCGTATTCTAATCAGAGAGCGAGTTTCATATTCTAATCAGAGAGCGAGTTCCATATTCTAATAGGAGAGCGAGTTCCGTATTCTAATCAGAGAGCGAGTTCTATATTCTAATCAGAGAGCGAGTTCCATATTCTAATCAGGGATCGAGTTCCGTATTCTAATCTGGTGGGGAATTACATATTTTATTCAGAGAGCGAGTTCCATATTCTAATCAAAGAGCGAGTTCCGTATTCTAATCAGAGAGCGAGTTCCATATTCTAATGAGAGAGCGAGTTCCATATTCTAATCAGAGAGCGAGTTCCATATTCTAATCAGAGAGCGAGATCCGTATTCTAATCAGAGAGCGAGTTCCATATTCTTATCAGGGAGCGAGTTCCATATTATAATCAGAGAGCGAGTTCCGTATTCTAATCAGATAGCGAGTTCCATATTCTATACAGAGAGCGAGATCCATATTGTAACAATAAGGCGAGTTCAATATTCTAAACAGAGAGCGAGTTCCATATTCCAATCAGAGAGCGAGTTCTATATTCTAATCAGGGAGCGAGTTCCATATTCAAATCAGGGAGCGAGTTCCGTATTATAATGAGAGAGCAAGTTCCGTATTCTAATCAGGGGGCGAATTACATATGCTAATCGGGAGGCGAATTACATATTCTAATCAGTGTGCGAGTTCCATATTCTAATCTGAGAGCGAGTTCCATATTCTAATCAGAGAGCGAGTTCCGTATTCTAATCAGGGCGCGAGTTCCATATTCTAATCAGAGAGCTAATTGCATATTCTAATCAGAGAGCGAGTTCCATATTCTAATCAGAGAGCGAGTTCCGTATTCTAATCAGTGTGTGAATTCCATATTCTAATCAGGTAGTGAATTCCATATTCTAATCAGGGAGCGAGTTCCGTATTCTAATCATGTGGCGAATATCATATGCTAATCAGGAGGCGTATTACATATTCTAATCAGAGTGCTAGTTCCATATTCTAATCAGAGAGCGAGTTCCATATTCTAATCAGAGAGCAAGTTCCATATTCTAATCAGAGAGCGAGTTCCGTATTCTAATCAGAGAGCGAATTACATATTCTAATCAGAGAGCGAGTTCCATATTCTAATCAGAGAGCGAGTTCCATATTCTAATCAGGGAGCGAATTCCATATTCTAATCAGAGAGCGAGATCCATATTCTAATCAGAGAGCGAGTTTCATATTGTAATAATAGCGCGAGTTCAATATTCTAATCAGAGAGCGAGTTCCATATTCTAATCAGTGAGCGAGTTCCATATTCTAATCAGAGAGCGTGTTCCATATTCTAATCAGAGAGCGAGTTCCGTATTCTAATCAGTGAGCGAGTTCCATATTCTAATCAGAGAGCGAGTGCCGTATTCTAATCAGAGAGCGAGTTCCGTATTCTAATCAGAGAGCGAGTTCCGTATTCTAATCAGAGAGCGAGTTCCATATTCTAATCAGAGAGCGAGTTCCGTATTCTAATCAGTCAGCTAGTTCCATATTCTAATCAGAGAGCGAGTTCCGTATTCTAATCAGAGAGCGAGTTCCGTATTCTAATCAGAGAGCGAGTTCCGTATTCTAATCAGAGAGCGAGTTCCGTATTCTAATCAGAGAGCGAGTTCCATATTCTAATCAGAGAGCGAGTTCCATATTCTAATCAGAGTGCGAGTTCCATATTCTATTCAGAGAGCGAGTTCCATATTCTAATCAGATAGCGAGTTCCATATTCTAATCAGTGAGCGAGTTCCATATTCTAATCAGAGAGCGAGTTCCATATTCTAATCAGATAGCGAGTTCCATATTCTAATCAGTGAGCGAGTTCCATATTCTAATCAGTGAGCAAGTTCCATATTCTAATCAGGGAGCGTGTTCCGTATTCTAATCAGGTGTGGAATTACATATTCTATTCAGAGAGCGAGTTCCATGTTCTAATCAGAGAGCGAGTTCCGTATTCTAATCAGAGAGCGAGTTCCATATTCTAATGAGAGAGCGAGTTCCATATTCTAATCAGAGAGCGAGTTCCATATTCTAATCAGGGAGCGAGTTCCTTGTTCTAATCAGAGAGCGAGTTCCATATTCTAATCAGAGAGCGAGTTCGATATACTAATCAGAGAGCGAGTTCCATATTCTAATCAGAGAGCGAGTTCCATATTCTAATCAGGGAGCGAGTTCCATATTATAATCAGAGAGCGAGTTCCATATTCTAATCAGAGAGCGAGTTTCATATTCTAATCAGAGAGCGAGTTCCATATTCTAATCAGATAGCGAGTTCCGTATTCTAATCAGAGAGCGAGTTCCTTATTCTGATCTGAGAGCGAGTTCCATATTCTAATCAGAGAGCGAGTTCCGTATTTTAATCAGAGAGCGAGTTCCGTATTCTAATCAGAGAACGAGTTCCGTATTCTAATCAGAGAGCGAGTTCCATATTCTAATCATGGAGCAAGTTCCATATTCTAATCCGGGAGCGAATTCCATATTCTAATCAGGGAGCGAGTTCCATATTCAAATCAGAGAGCGAGTTCCATATTCTAATGAGAGAGCGAGTTCCATATTCTAATCAGAGAGCGAGTTCCATATTATAATCAGAGAGCGAGTTCCGTATTCTAATCAGATAGCGAGTTCCATATTCTAATCAGAGAGCGAGTTCCATATTGGAACAATAAGGCGAGTTCAATATTCTATACAGAGAGCGATTTCCATATTCTAATCAGAGAGCGAGTTCTATATTCTAATCAGGGAGCGAGTTCCATATTCAAATCAGGGAGCGAGTTCCGTATTATAATGAGAGAGCAAGTTCCATATTCTAATCAGCGAGCGAGCTCCATATTCTAATCAGAGAGCGAGTTCCATATTGTAATAATAGCGCGAGTTCAATATTCTACTCAGAGAGCGAGTTCTATATTGTAATAATAGCGCGAGTTCAATATTCTAATCAGAGAGCGAGTTCCATATTCTAATCAGAGAGCGAGTTCCATAATCTAATCAGAGAGCGAGTTCCGTATACTAATCAGAGAGCGAATTCTATATTGTAATAATAACGCGAGTTCAATATTCTAATCAGAGAGCGAGTTCCATATTCTAATCAGAGAGCGAGTTCCATAATCTAATCAGAGAGCGAGTTTCGTATTCTAATCAGAGAGCGAGTTCCGTATTCTAATCAGAGAGCGAATTCTGTATTGTGATCAGAGAGCGAGTTTCATATTCTAATCAGACAGCGAGTTCCATACTCTAATCAGAGAGCGAGTTTCATATTCTAATCAGAGAGCGAGTTCCATTTGCTACTCAGAGAGCGAGTTCCATATTCTAATCAGATAGCGAGTTCCGTATTCTAATCAGAGAGCGAGTTCCGTATTCTAATCAGAGAGCGAATTCCGTATTCTGATCAGAGAGCGAGTTCCATATTCTAATCAGACAGCGAGTTCCATACTCTAATCAGAGAGCGAGTTTCATATTCTAATCAGAGAGTGAGTTCCATTTGCTACTCAGAGAGCGAGTTCCATATTCTAATCAGATAGCGAGTTCCCTATTCTAATCAGAGAGCGAGTGCCTTATTCTCATCTGAGAGCGAGTTCCATATTCTAATCAGAGAGCGAGTTCCGTATTTTAATCAGAGAGCGAGTTCCGTATTCTAATCAGAGAACGAGTTCCGTATTCTAATCAGAGAGCGAGTTCCATATGCTAATCATGGAGCAAGTTCCATATTCTAATCCGGGAGCGAATTCCATATTCTAATCAGGGAGCGAGTTCCATATTCAAATCAGAGAGCGAGTTCCATATTCTAATGAGAGAGCGAGTTCCATATTCTAATCAGAGACCGAGTTCCGTATTCTAATCAGAGAGCGAGTTCCGTATTCTAATCAGACAGCGAGTTCCATATTCTTATCATGGAGCAAGTTCCGTAATCTAATCATTGAGCGAATTCTATATTCTTATCAGAGAGCGAGTTCCATATTCAAATCAGAGAGCGATTTCCATATTCTAATCACAGAGCGAGTTCCATATTCTAATCAGAGAGCGAGTTCCATATTCTAATAAGGGAGTGAGTTCCATATTCTAATCAGAGAGCGAGTTCCGTATTCTAATCAGGGAGCGAGTTCCATATTCTAATCAGGGGGCGAATTACATATGCTAATCGGGAGGCGAATTACATATTCTAATCAGTGTGCGAGTTCCATATTCTAATCTGAGAGCGAGTTCCATATTCTAATCAGAGAGCGAGTTCCGTATTCTAATCAGGGCGCGAGTTCCATATTCTAATCAGCGAGCTAATTGCATATTCTAATCAGAGAGCGAGTTCCATATTCTAATCAGAGAGCGAGTTCCGTATTCTAATCAGTGTGTGAATTCCATATTCTAATCAGGTAGCGAATTCCATATTCTAATCAGGGAGCGAGTTCCGTATTCTAATCATGGGGCGAACAACATATGCTAATCAGGAGGCGTATTACATATTCTAATCAGAGTGCTAGTTCCATATTCTAATCAGAGAGCGAGTTCCATATTCTAATCAGAGAGCGAGTTCCATATTCTAATCAGAGAGCAAGTTTCATTTTCAAATCAGAGAGCGAGTTCCATATTCTAATCAGAGAGCGAATTACATATTCTAATCAGAGAGCGAGTTCCATATTCTAATCAGAGAGCGAGTTCCATATTCTAATCAGAGAGCGAGATCCATATTCTAATCAGAGAGCGAGTTTCATATTGTAATAATAGCGCGAGTTCAATATTCTAATCAGAGAGCGAGTTCCATATTCTAATCAGTGAGCGAGTTCCATATTCTAATCAGAGAGCGTGTTCCATATTCTAATCAGAGAGCGAGTGCCGTATTCTAATCAGAGAGCGAGTTCCATATTCTAATCAGAGAGCGAGTTCCGTATTCTAGTCAGAGAGCGAGTTCCATATTCTAATCAGAGAGCGAGTTCCGTATTCTAGTCAGAGAGCGTGTTCCATATTCTAATCAGAGAGCGAGTTCCGTATTCTAATCAGAGAGTGAGTTCCGTATTCTAATCAGGGAGCGAGTTCCATATTCTAATCAGAGAGCGAGATTAATATTCTAATCAGAGAGCGAGTTCCATATTGTAATAATAGCCCGAGTTCAATATTCTAATCAGAGAGCGAGTTCCATATTCTAATCAGGGAGCGAGTTCCATATTCTAATCAGAGAGCGAGATTAATATTCTAATCAGAGAGCGAGTTCCATATTCTAATCAGAGAGCGAGATTAATATTCTAATCAGAGAGCGAGTTCCATATTCTAATCAGGGAGCGAGTTCCATATTCTAATCAGAGAGCGAGATTAATATTCTAATCAGAGAGCGAGTTCCATATTCTAATCAGGGAGCGAGTTCCATATTCTAATCAGAGAGCGAGATTAATATTCTAATCAGAGAGCGAGTTCCATATTCTAATCAGGGAGCGAGTTCCATATTATAATCAGAGAGCGAGATTAATATTCTAATCAGAGAGCGAGTTCCATATTCTAATCAGGGAGCGAGTTCCATATTCTAATCAGAGAGCGAGATTAATATTCTAATCAGAGAGCGAGTTCCATATTCTATTCAGAGAGCGAGTTCCATATTCTAATCAGATAGCGAGTTCCATATTCTAATCAGTGAGCGAGTTCCATATTCTAATCAGAGAGCGAGTTCCGTATTCTAATCAGAGTGCGAGTTCCGTATTCTAATCAGATAGCGAGTTCCATATTCTAATCAGAGAGCGAGTTCCGTATTCTAATCAGAGAGCGAGTGCCGTATTCTAATCAGAGAGCGAGTTCCATATTCTAATCAGATAGCGAGTTCCATATTCTAATCAGTGAGCGAGTTCCATATTCTAATCAGAGAGCGAGTTCCGTATTCTAATCAGAGAGCGAGTGCCGTATTCTAATCAGAGAGCGAGTTCCATATTCTAATCGGAGAGCGAGTTCCATATTCTAATCAGAGAGCGAGTTCCATATTCTAATCAGAGAGCGAGTTCCATATTCTAATCAGAGAGCGAGTTCCGTATTCTAATCAGAGAGCGAGTTCCGTATTCTAATCAGAGAGCGAGTTCCATACTCTAATCAGAGAGTGAGTTCCATATTCTAATCAGAGAGCGAGTTCCGTATTCTAATCAGAGAGCGAGTTCCGTATTCTAATCAGAGAGCGAGTTCCATATTCTAATCAGAGAGCGAGTTCCGTATTCTAATCAGAGAGCGAGTGCCGTATTCTAATCAGAGAGCGAGTTCCATATTCTAATCAGAGAGCGAGTTCCATATTCTAATCAGAGAGCGAGTTCCATATTCTAATCAGAGAGCGAGTTCCGTATTCTAATCAGAGAGCGAGTTCCGTATTCTAATCAGAGAGCGAGTTCCGTATTCTAATCAGAGAGCGAGTGCCGTATTCTAATCAGAGAGCGAGTTCCATATTCTAATCAGATAGCGAGTTCCGTATTCTAATCAGAGAGCGAGTTCCATATTCTAATCAGAGAGCGAGTTCCGTATTCTAATCAGAGAGCGAGTGCCGTATTCTAATCAGAGAGCGAGTTCCATATTCTAATCAGAGAGCGAGTGCCGTATTCTAATCAGAGAGCGAGTTCCATATTCTAATCAGAGAGCGAGTTTCACATTCTAATCTGAGAGAGAGTTCCATATTCTAATCGGAGAGCGCGTTCCGTATTCTAATTAGAGAGCGAGTTCTATATTCTAATCAGTGAGCAAGTTCCATATTCTAATCAGGGAGCGTGTTCCGTATTCTAATCAGGTGTGGAATTACATATTCTATTCAGAGAGCGAGTTCCATGTTCTAATCAGAGAGCGAGTTCCGTATTCTAATCAGAGAGCGAGTTCCATATTCTAATGAGAGAGCGAGTTCCATATTCTAATCAGAGAGCGAGTTCCATATTCTAATGAGAGAGCGAGTTCCATATTCTAATCAGAGAGCGAGTTCCATATACTAATCAGAGAGCGAGTTCCATATTCTAATGAGAGAGCGAGTTCCATATTCTAATCAGGGAGCGAGTTCCATATTATAATCAGAGAGCGAGTTCCATATTCTAATCAGAGAGCGAGTTTCATATTCTAATCAGAGAGCGAGTTCCATTTGCTGCTCAGAGAGCGAGTTCCATATTCTAATCAGATTGCGAGTTCCGTATTCTAATCAGAGAGCGAGTTCCTTATTCTGATCTGAGAGCGAGTTCCATATTCTAATCAGAGAGCGAGTTCCGTATTTTAATCAGAGAGCGTGTTCCGTATTCTAATCAGAGAACGAGTTCCGTATTCTAATCAGAGAGCGAGTTCCATATTCTAATCATGGAGCAAGTTCCATATTCTAATCCGGGAGCGAATTCCATATTCTAATCAGGGAGCGAGTTCCATATTCAAATCAGAGAGCGAGTTCCATATTCTAATCAGAGAGCGAGTTCCATATACTAATAAGAGAGCGAGTTCCATATTCTAATCAGAGAGCGAGTTCCATATTCTAATCAGGGAGCGAGTTCCATATTCTAATCAGAGAGCGAGTTCCATATTCTAATCAGAGAGCGAGTTTCATATTCTAATCAGAGAGCGAGTTCCATTTGCTACTCAGAGAGCGAGTTCCATATTCTAATCAGATAGCGAGTTCCGTATTCTAATGAGAGAGCGAGTTCCTTATTCTAATCAGAGAGCGAGTGCCGTATTCTAATCAGAGAGCGATTTCCGTATTCTAATCAGAGAGCGAGTTCCATATTCTAATCAGAGAGCGAGTTCCGTATTCTAATCAGAGAGCGAGTTCCGTATTCTAATCAGATAGCGAGTTCCATATTCTAATCAGAGAGCGAGTTTCATATTCTAATCTGAGAGAGAGTTCCATATTCTAATCAGATAGCGATTTCCATATTCTAATCAGAGAGCGAGTTTCACATTCTAATCTGAGAGAGAGTTCCATATTCTAATCAGAGAGCGAGTTCCATATTCTAATCGGAGAGCGCGTTCCGTATTCTAATTAGAGAGCGAGTTCTATATTCTAATCAGTGAGCAAGTTCCATATTCTAATCAGGGAGTGTGTTCCGTATTCTAATCAGGTGTGGAATTACATATTCTATTCAGAGAGCGAGTTCCATGTTCTAATCAGAGAGCGAGTTCCGTATTCTAATCAGAGAGCGAGTTCCATATTCTAATGAGAGAGCGAGTTCCATATTCTAATCAGAGAGCGAGTTCCATATACTAATCAGAGAGCGAGTTCCATATTCTAATCAGAGAGCGAGTTCCATGTTCTAATCAGGGAGCGAGTTCCATATTATAATCAGAGAGCGAGTTCCATATTCTAATCAGAGAGCGAGTTTCATATTCTAATCAGAGAGCGAGTTCCATTTGCTACTCAGAGAGCGAGTTCCATATTCTAATCAGATAGCGAGTTCCGTATTCTAATCAGAGAGCGAGTTCCTTATTCTGATCTGAGAGCGAGTTCCATATTCTAATCAGAGAGCGAGTTCCGTATTTTAATCAGAGAGCGAGTTCCGTATTCTAATCAGAGAACGAGTTCCGTATTCTAATCAGAGAGCGAGTTCCATATTCTAATCATGGAGCAAGTTCCATATTCTAATCCGGGAGCGAATTCCATATTCTAATCAGGGAGCGAGTTCCATATTCAAATCAGAGAGCGAGTTCCATATTCTAATCAGAGAGCGAGTTCCATATACTAATAAGAGAGCGAGTTCCATATTCTAATCAGAGAGCGAGTTCCATATTCTAATCAGGGAGCGAGTTCCATATTATAATCAGAGAGCGAGTTCCATATTCTAATCAGAGAGCGAGTTTCCTATTCTAATCAGAGAGCGAGTTCCATTTGCTACTCAGAGAGCGAGTTCCATATTCTAATCAGATAGCGAGTTCCGTATTCTAATCAGAGAGCGAGTTCCTTATTCTGATCTGAGAGCGAGTTCCATATTCTAATCTGAGAGCGAGTTCCGTATTTTAATCAGAGAGCGAGTTCCGTATTCTAATCAGAGAACGAGTTCCGTATTCTAATCAGAGAGCGAGTTCCATATTCTAATCATGGAGCAAGTTCCATATTCTAATCCGGGAGCGAATTCCATATTCTAATCAGGGAGCGAGTTCCATATTCAAATCAGAGAGCGAGTTCCATATTCTAATGAGAGAGCGAGTTCCATATTCTAATCAGAGACCGAGTTCCGTATTCTAATCAGAGAGCGAGTTCCGTATTCTAATCAGACAGCGAGTTCCATATTCTTATCATGGAGCAAGTTCCGTATTCTAATCATTGAGCGAATTCCATATTCTTATCACAGAGCGAGTTCCATATTCTAATCAGAGAGCGAGTTCCATATTCTAATCAGGGAGTGAGTTCCATATTCTAATCAGAGAGCGAGTTCCGTATTCTAATCAGGGAGCGAGTTCCATATTCTAATCAGGGGGCGAATTACATATGCTAATCGGGAGGCGAATTACATATTCTAATCAGTGTGCGAAGTCCATATTCTAATCTGAGAGCGAGTTCCATATTCTAATCAGAGAGCGAGTTCCGTATTCTAATCAGGGCGCGAGTTGCATATTCTAATCAGAGAGCTAATTGCATATTCTAATCAGACAGCGAGTTCCATATTCTAATCAGAGAGCGAGTTCCGTATTCTAATCAGTGTGTGAATTCCATATTCTAATCAGGTAGTGAATTCCATATTCTAATCAGGGAGCGAGTTCCGTATTCTAATCATGGGGCGAATAACATATGCTAATCAGGAGGCGTATTACATATTCTAATCAGAGTGCTAGTTCCATATTCTAATCAGAGAGCGAGTTCCATATTCTAATCGGAGAGCGAGTTCCATATTCTAATCAGAGAGCAAGTTTCATTTTCAAATCAGAGAGCGAGTTCCATATTCTAATCAGAGAGCGAATTACATATTCAAATCAGAGAGCGAGTTCCATATTCTAATCAGAGAGCGAGTTCCATATTCTAATCAGGGAGCGAATTCCATATTCTAATCAGGGAGCGAGTTTCATATTGTAATAATAGCGCGAGTTCCATATTCTAATCAGAGAGCGAGTTCCGTATTCTAATCAGTGCGTGAATTCCATATTCTAATCAGGTAGTGAATTCCATATTCTAATCAGGGAGCGAGTTCCGTATTCTAATCATGGGGCGAATAACATATGCTAATCAGGAGGCGTATTACATATTCTAATCAGAGTGCTAGTTCCATATTCTAATCAGAGAGCGATTTCCGTATTCTAATCACAGAGCGAGTTCCATATTCTAATCAGAGAGCGAGTTCCGTATTCTAATCAGTCAGCTAGTTCCATATTCTAATCAGAGAGCGAGTTCCGTATTCTAATCAGAGAGCGAGTTCCCTATTCTAATCAGAGAGCGAGTTCCGTATTCTAATCAGAGAGCGAGTTCCGTATTCTAATCAGAGAGCGAGTTCCATATTCTAATCAGGGAGCGAGTTCCATATTCTAATCAGAGAGCGAGATCAATATTCTAATCAGAGAGCGAGTTCCATATTGTAATAATAGCCCGAGTTCAATATTCTAATCAGAGAGCGAGTTCCATATTCTAATCAGAGAGCGAGTTCCATATTCTAATCAGAGTGCGAGTTCCATATTCTATTTAGAGAGCGAGTTCCATATTCTAATCAGATAGCGAGTTCCATATTCTAATCAGTGAGCGAGTTCCATATTCTAATCAGAGAGCGTGTTCCATATTCTAATCAGAGAGCGAGTCCGTATTCTAATCAGTGAGCGAGTTCCATATTCTAATCAGAGAGCGAGTTCCATATTCTAATCAGAGTGCGAGTTCCGTATTCTAATCAGAGAGGGAGTTCCGTATTCTAATCAGAGAACGAGTTCCGTATTCTAATCAGATAGCGAGTTCCATATTCTAATCAGAGAGCGAGTTTCATATTCTAATCTGAGAGAGAGTTCCATATTCTAATCAGATAGCGAGTTCCATATTCTAATCAGAGAGCGAGTTTCATATTCTAATCAGAGAGCGAGTTCCATATTCTAATCAGATAGCGAGTTCCATATTCTAATCAGGGAGCGAGTTCCATATTCTAATCAGAGAGCGAGTTCCGTATTCTAATCAGATAGCGAGTTCCATATTCTAATCAGAGAGCGAGTTTCATATTCTAATCTGAGAGAGAGTTCCATATTCTAATCAGATAGCGAGTTCCATATTCTAATCAGAGAGCGAGTTTCACATAATAATCTGAGAGAGAGTTCCATACTCTAATCGGAGAGCGCGTTCCGTATTCTAATTAGAGAGCGAGTTCTATATTCTAATCAGTGAGCAAGTTCCATATTCTAATCAGGGAGCGTGTTCCGTATTCTAATCAGGTGTGGAATTACATATTCTATTCAGAGAGCGAGTTCCATGTTCTAATCAGAGAGCGAGTTCCGTATTCTAATCAGAGAGCGAGTTCCATATTCTAATGAGAGAGCGAGTTCCATATTCTAATCAGAGAGCGAGTTCCATATTCTAATCAGGGAGCGAGTTCCATGTTCTAATCAGAGAGCGAGTTCTATATTCTAATCAGAGAGCGAGTTCCATAAACTAATCAGAGAGCGAGTTCCATATTCTAATCAGAGAGCGAGTTCCATATTCTAATCAGGGAGCGAGTTCCATATTATAATCAGAGAGCGAGTTCCATATTCTAAATAGAGAGCGAGTTCCATATTCTTATCAGAGAGCGAGTTCCATATTCTAATCAGGGATCGAGTTCCATATTCTAATCAGGGAGCGAGTTCCGTATTATAATGAGAGAGCGAGTTCCATATTCTAATCAGAGAGCGAGTTCCATATTCTAATCAGATAGCGAGTTCCATATTCTAATCAGAGAGCGAGATCCATATTCTTATCAGAGAGCGAGTTCCTTATTCTAATCAGAGAGAGAATTACATATTCTAATCAGGTAGCGAATTCCATATTCTAATCAGGGAGCGAGTTCCGTATTCTAATCATGGGGCGAATTACATATGCTAATCAGGAGGCGTATTACATATTCTAATCAGAGTGCGAGTTCCATATTCTAATCAGAATGCGAGTTCCATATTCTAATCAGAGAGCGAGTTCCATATTCTAATCAGAGAGCAAGTTTCATTTTCAAATCAGAGAGCGAGTTCCTTATTCTAATCAGAGAGAGAATTACATATTCTAATCAGAGAGCGAGTACCATATTCTAATCAGAGAGCGCGTTCCATATTCTAATCAGAGAGCGAGTTCCATATTCTAATCAGGGAGCGAGTTCCATATTCTAATCAGAGAGCGAGATCCATATTCTAATCAGAGAGCGAGTTCCATATTGTCATAATAACGCGAGTTCAATATTCTAATCAGAGAACGAGTTCCATATTCTAATCAGAGAGCGAGTTCCATATTGTCATAATAACGCGAGTTCAATATTCTAATCAGAGAGCGAGATCCATATTCTAATCAGAGAGCGAGTTCCATATTCTAATCAGAGAGCGAGTTCCGTATTCTAATCAGAGAGCGAGTTCCATATTGTCATAATAACGCGAGTTCAATATTCTAATCAGAGAGCGAGTTCCATATTCTAATCAGAGAGCGAGTTCCATATTCTAATCAGAGAGCGAGTTCCATATTCTAATCAGAGAGCGAGTTCCATATTCTAATCAGAGAGCGAGATCCATATTCTAATCAGAGAGCGAGTTCCATATTGTCATAATAACGCGAGTTCAATATTCTAATCAGAGAACGAGTTCCATATTCTAATCAGAGAGCGAGTTCCATATTCTAATCTGAGAGAGAGTTCCATATTCTAATCAAAGAGCGAGTTCCATATTGTCATAATAACGCGAGTTCAATATTCTAATCAGAGAACGAGTTCCATATTCTAATGAGAGAGCGAGTTCCATATTCTAATCAGAGAGCGAGTTCCATATTCTAATCAGAGAGCGAGTTCCATATTGTCATAATAACGCGAGTTCAATATTCTAATCAGAGAGCGAGTTCCATATTCTAATCAGAGAGCGAGTTCCATATTCTAATCAGAGAGCGAGTTCCATATTCTAATCAGAGAGCGAGTTCCATATTGTCATAATAACGCGAGTTCAATATTCTAATCAGAGAGCGAGTTCCATATTCTAATCAGAGAGCGAGTTCCATATTCTAATCAGAGAGCGAGTTCCATATTCTAATCAGAGAGCGAGTTCCATATTCTAATCAGAGAGCGAGATCCATATTCTAATCAGAGAGCGAGTTCCATATTGTCATAATAACGCGAGTTCAATATTCTAATCAGAGAACGAGTTCCATATTCTAATCAGAGAGCGAGTTCCATATTCTAATCAGAGAGAGAGTTCCATATTCTAATCAAAGAGCGAGTTCCATATTGTCATAATAACGCGAGTTCAATATTCTAATCAGAGAACGAGTTCCATATTCTAATGAGAGAGCGAGTTCCATATTCTAATCAGAGAGCGAGTTCCATATTCTAATCAGAGAGCGAGTTCCATATTCTAATCAGAGAGCGAGATCCATATTCTAATCAGAGAGCGAGTTCCATATTGTCATAATAACGCGAGTTCAATATTCTAATCAGAGAACGAGTTCCATATTCTAATCACAGAGCGAGTTCCATATTCTAATCAGATAGCGAGATCCATATTCTAATCCGTGAGCGGGTTCCATATTCTAATCGTAGAGCGTGTTCCATATTCTAATCAGAGAGCGTGTTCCATATTCTAATCAGAGAGCGAGTTCCATATTCTAATCAGAGAGCGAGTTCCGTATTCTAATCAGTGAGCGAGTTCCATATTCTAATCAGAGAGCGAGTTCCATATTCTAATCATAGAGCGACTTCCATATTCTAATCAGAGAGCGAGTTCCATATTCTAATCAGAGAGCGAGTTCCATATTCTAATCAGAGAGCGAGATCCATATTCTAATCAGAGAGCGAGTTCCATATTCTAATGAGAGAGCGTGTTCCATATTCTAATCAGAGAGCGTGTTCCATATTCTAATCAGAGAGCGAGTTCCATATTCCAATTTGTGAGCGTGTTCCATATTCTAATCAGAGAGCGAGTTCCATATTCTCATCAGAGAGCGAGTTCAATATTCTAATCAGTGAGCGTGTTCCATATTCTAATCAGAGAGCGAGTTCCATATTCTAATCAGTGAGCGTGTTCCATATTCTAATCAGAGAGCGAGTTCCATATTCTAATCAGAGAGCGAGTGCCGTATTCTAATCAGGGAGCGAGTTCCATATTCTAATCAGAGAGCGAGTTCCATATTCTAATCAGAGAGCGCATTCCGTATTCTAATCAGAGAGCGAGTTCCATATTCTAATCAGAGAGCGAATTACATATTCTAATCAGAGAGCAAGTTCCATATTCTAATCAGAGAGCGAGTTCCATATTCTAATCAGAGAGCAAGTTCCATATTCTAATCAGGGAGCGAGTTCCATATTCTAATCAGAGAGCGAGATCCATATTCTAATCAGAGAGCGAGATCCATATTCTAATCAGAGAGCGAGTTCCATATTCTAATCAGAGAGCGAGTTCCGTATTCTAATCAGAGAGCGAGTTCCGTATTCTAATCAGAGAGCGAGTTCCATATTCTAATCAGGGAGCGTGTTCCGTATTCTAATCAGGTGTGGAATTACATATTCTATTCAGAGAGCGAGTTCCATGTTCTAATCAGAGAGCGAGTTCCGTATTCTAATCAGAGAGCGAGTTCCATATTCTAATCAGGGAGCGAGTTCCATGTTCTAATCAGAGAGCGAGTTCCATATTCTAATCAGAGAGCGAGTTCCATATACTAATCAGAGAGCGAGTTCCATATTCTAATCAGAGAGCGAGTTCCATATTCTAATCAGGGAGCGAGTTCCATATTATAATCAGAGAGCGAGTTCCATATTCTAACCAGAGAGCGAGTTTCATATTCTAATCAGAGAGCGAGTTCCATTTGCTACTCAGAGAGCGAGTTCCATATTCTAATCAGATAGCGAGTTCCGTATTCTAATCAGAGAGCGAGTTCCTTATCCTGATCTGAGAGCGAGTTCCATATTCTAATCAGAGAGCGAGTTCCGTATTTTAATCAGAGAGCGAGTTCCGTATTCTAATCAGAGAACGAGTTCCGTATTCTAATCAGAGAGCGAGTTCCATATTCTAATCATGGAGCAAGTTCCATATTCTAATCCGGGAGCGAATTCCATATTCTAATCAGGGAGCGAGTTCCATATTCAAATCAGAGAGCGAGTTCCATATTCTAATGAGAGAGCGAGTTCCATATTCTAATCAGAGAGCGAGTTCCATATTATAATCAGAGAGCGAGTTCCGTATTCTAATCAGATAGCGAGTTCCATATTCTAATCAGAGAGCGAGTTCCATATTGGAACAATAAGGCGAGTTCAATATTCTATACAGAGAGCGATTTCCATATTCTAATCAGAGAGCGAGTTCTATATTCTAATCAGGGAGCGAGTTCCATATTCAAATCAGGGAGCGAGTTCCGTATTATAATGAGAGAGCGAGTTCCATATTCTAATCAGCGAGCGAGCTCCATATTCTAATCAGAGAGCGAGTTCCATATTGTAATAATAGCGCGAGTTCAATATTCTACTCAGAGAGCGAGTTCTATATTGTAATAATAGCGCGAGTTCAATATTCTAATCAGAGAGCGAGTTCCATATTCTAATCAGAGAGCGAGTTCCATAATCTAATCAGAGAGCGAGTTTCGTATTCTAATCAGAGAGCGAGTTCCGTATTCTAATCAGAGAGCGAATTCTGTATTGTGATCAGAGAGCGAGTTCCATATTCTAATCAGACAGCGAGTTCCATACTCTAATCAGAGAGCGAGTTTCATATTCTAATCAGAGAGCGAGTTCCATTTGCTACTCAGAGAGCGAGTTCCATATTCTAATCAGATAGCGAGTTCCGTATTCTAATCAGAGAGCGAGTTCCGTATTCTAATCAGAGAGCGAATTCCGTATTCTGATCAGAGAGCGAGTTCCATATTCTAATCAGACAGCGAGTTCCATACTCTAATCAGAGAGCGAGTTTCATATTCTAATCAGAGAGTGAGTTCCATTTGCTACTCAGAGAGCGAGTTCCATATTCTAATCAGATAGCGAGTTCCCTATTCTAATCAGAGAGCGAGTGCCTTATTCTCATCTGAGAGCGAGTTCCATATTCTAATCAGAGAGCGAGTTCCGTATTTTAATCAGAGAGCGAGTTCCGTATTCTAATCAGAGAACGAGTTCCGTATTCTAATCAGAGAGCGAGTTCCATATTCTAATCATGGAGCAAGTTCCATATTCTAATCCGGGAGCGAATTCCATATTCTAATCAGGGAGCGAGTTCCATATTCAAATCAGAGAGCGAGTTCCATATTCTAATGAGAGAGCGAGTTCCATATTCTAATCAGAGACCGAGTTCCGTATTCTAATCAGAGAGCGAGTTCCGTATTCTAATCAGACAGCGAGTTCCATATTCTTATCATGGAGCAAGTTCCGTAATCTAATCATTGAGCGAATTCTATATTCTTATCAGAGAGCGAGTTCCATATTCAAATCAGAGAGCGATTTCCATATTCTAATCACAGAGCGAGTTCCATATTCTAATCAGAGAGCGAGTTCCATATTCTAATCAGGGAGTGAGTTCCATATTCTAATCAGAGAGCGAGTTCCGTATTCTAATCAGGGAGCGAGTTCCATATTCTAATCAGGGGGCGAATTACATATGCTAATCGGGAGGCGAATTACATATTCTAATCAGTGTGCGAGTTCCATATTCTAATCTGAGAGCGAGTTCCATATTCTAATCAGAGAGCGAGTTCCGTATTCTAATCAGGGCGCGAGTTCCATATTCTAATCAGAGAGCTAATTGCATATTCTAATCAGAGAGCGAGTTCCATATTCTAATCAGAGAGCGAGTTCCGTATTCTAATCAGTGTGTGAATTCCATATTCTAATCAGGTAGCGAATTCCATATTCTAATCAGGGAGCGAGTTCCGTATTCTAATCATGGGGAGAATAACATATGCTAATCAGGAGGCGTATTACATACTCTAATCAGAGTGCTAGTTCCATATTCTAATCAGAGAGCGAGTTCCATATTCTAATCAGAGAGCGAGTTCCATATTCTAATCAGAGAGCGAGTTCCGTATTCTAATCAGCGAGCGAGTTCCGTATTCTAATCAGCGAGCGAGTTCCATATTCTAATCAGAGAGCGACTTCCATATTCTAATCAGAGAGCGAGTTCCATATTCTAATCAGAGAGCGAGTTCCATATTCTAATCAGAGAGCGAGTTCCATATTCTAATCAGAGAGCGAGATCCATATTCTAATCAGAGAGCGAGTTCCATATTCTAATGAGAGAGCGTGTTCCATATTCTAATCAGAGAGCGTGTTCCATATTCTAATCAGAGAGCGAGTTCCATATTCCAATCAGTGAGCGTGTTCCATATTCTAATCAGAGAGCGAGTTCCATATTCTAATCAGAGAGCGAGTTCAATATTCTAATCAGTGAGCGTGTTCCATATTCTAATCAGAGAGCGAGTTCCATATTCTAATCAGTGAGCGTGTTCCATATTCTAATCAGAGAGCGAGTTCAATATTCTATTCAGAGAGCGAGTTCCATATTCTAATCAGATAGCGAGTTCCATATTCTAATCAGAGAGCGTGTTCCATATTCTAATCAGAGAGCGAGTTCCGTATTCTAATCAGAGAGCGAGTTCCATATTCTAATCAGAGAGCGAGTGCCGTATTCTAATCAGGGAGCGAGTTCCATATTCTAATCAGAGAGCGAGTTCCATATTCTAATCAGAGAGCGCGTTCCGTATTCTAATCAGAGAGCGAGTTCCATATTCTAATCAGAGAGCGAATTACATATTCTAATCAGAGAGCAAGTTCCATATTCTAATCAGAGAGCGAGTTCCATATTCTAATCAGAGAGCAAGTTCCATATTCTAATCAGGGAGCGAGTTCCATATTCTAATCAGAGAGCGAGATCCATATTCTAATCAGAGAGCGAGATCCATATTCTAATCAGAGAGCGAGTTCCATATTCTAATCAGAGAGCGAGTTCCGTATTCTAATCAGAGAGCGAGTTCCGTATTCTAATCAGAGAGCGAGTTCCATATTCTAATCAGGGAGCGTGTTCCGTATTCTAATCAGGTGTGGAATTACATATTCTATTCAGAGAGCGAGTTCCATGTTCTAATCAGAGAGCGAGTTCCGTATTCTAATCAGAGAGCGAGTTCCATATTCTAATCAGGGAGCGAGTTCCATGTTCTAATCAGAGAGCGAGTTCCATATTCTAATCAGAGAGCGAGTTCCATATACTAATCAGAGAGCGAGTTCCATATTCTAATCAGAGAGCGAGTTCCATATTCTAATCAGGGAGCGAGTTCCATATTATAATCAGAGAGCGAGTTCCATATTCTAATCAGAGAGCGAGTTTCATATTCTAATCAGAGAGCGAGTTCCATTTGCTACTCAGAGAGCGAGTTCCATATTCTAATCAGATAGCGAGTTCCGTATTCTAATCAGAGAGCGAGTTCCTTATCCTGATCTGAGAGCGAGTTCCATATTCTAATCAGAGAGCGAGTTCCGTATTTTAATCAGAGAGCGAGTTCCGTATTCTAATCAGAGAACGAGTTCCGTATTCTAATCAGAGAGCGAGTTCCATATTCTAATCATGGAGCAAGTTCCATATTCTAATCCGGGAGCGAATTCCATATTCTAATCAGGGAGCGAGTTCCATATTCAAATCAGAGAGCGAGTTCCATATTCTAATGAGAGAGCGAGTTCCATATTCTAATCAGAGAGCGAGTTCCATATTATAATCAGAGAGCGAGTTCCGTATTCTAATCAGATAGCGAGTTCCATATTCTAATCAGAGAGCGAGTTCCATATTGGAACAATAAGGCGAGTTCAATATTCTATACAGAGAGCGATTTCCATATTCTAATCAGAGAGCGAGTTCTATATTCTAATCAGGGAGCGAGTTCCATATTCAAATCAGGGAGCGAGTTCCGTATTATAATGAGAGAGCGAGTTCCATATTCTAATCAGCGAGCGAGCTCCATATTCTAATCAGAGAGCGAGTTCCATATTGTAATAATAGCGCGAGTTCAATATTCTAATCAGAGAGCGAGTTCCATATTCTAATCAGAGAGCGAGTTCCATAATCTAATCAGAGAGCGAGTTTCGTATTCTAATCAGAGAGCGAGTTCCGTATTCTAATCAGAGAGCGAATTCTGTATTGTGATCAGAGAGCGAGTTCCATATTCTAATCAGACAGCGAGTTCCATACTCTAATCAGAGAGCGAGTTTCATATTCTAATCAGAGAGCGAGTTCCATTTGCTACTCAGAGAGCGAGTTCCATATTCTAATCAGATAGCGAGTTCCGTATTCTAATCAGAGAGCGAGTTCCGTATTCTAATCAGAGAGCGAATTCCGTATTCTGATCAGAGAGCGAGTTCCATATTCTAATCAGACAGCGAGTTCCATACTCTAATCAGAGAGCGAGTTTCATATTCTAATCAGAGAGCGAGTTCCATTTGCTACTCAGAGAGCGAGTTCCATATTCTAATCAGATAGCGAGTTCCCTATTCTAATCAGAGAGCGAGTGCCTTATTCTCATCTGAGAGCGAGTTCCATATTCTAATCAGAGAGCGAGTTCCGTATTTTAATCAGAGAGCGAGTTCCGTATTCTAATCAGAGAACGAGTTCCGTATTCTAATCAGAGAGCGAGTTCCATATTCTAATCATGGAGCAAGTTCCATATGCTAATCCGGGAGCGAATTCCATATTCTAATCAGGGAGCGAGTTCCATATTCAAATCAGAGAGCGAGTTCCATATTCTAATGAGAGAGCGAGTTCCATATTCTAATCAGAGACCGAGTTCCGTATTCTAATCAGAGAGCGAGTTCCGTATTCTAATCAGACAGCGAGTTCCATATTCTTATCATGGAGCAAGTTCCGTAATCTAATCATTGAGCGAATTCTATATTCTTATCAGAGAGCGAGTTCCATATTCAAATCAGAGAGCGATTTCCATATTCTAATCACAGAGCGAGTTCCATATTCTAATCAGAGAGCGAGTTCCATATTCTAATCAGGGAGTGAGTTCCATATTCTAATCAGAGAGCGAGTTCCGTATTCTAATCAGGGAGCGAGTTCCATATTCTAATCAGGGGGCGAATTACATATGCTAATCGGGAGGCGAATTACATATTCTAATCAGTGTGCGAGTTCCATATTCTAATCTGAGAGCGAGTTCCATATTCTAATCAGAGAGCGAGTTCCGTATTCTAATCAGGGCGCGAGTTCCATATTCTAATCAGAGAGCTTATTGCATATTCTAATCAGAGAGCGAGTTCCATATTCTAATCAGAGAGCGAGTTCCATATTCTAATCAGAGAGCGAGTTCCATATTCTAATCAGAGAGCAAGTTTCATTTTCAAATCAGAGAGCGAATTACATATTCTAATCAGAGAGCGAGTTCCATATTCTAATCAGAGAGCGAGTTCCATATTCTAATCAGAGAGCGAGTTCCATATTCTAATCAGAGAGCGTGTTCCATATTCTAATCAGAGAGCGTGTTCCATATTCTAATCAGAGAGCGAGTGCCGTATTCTAATCCGAGAGCGAGTTCCATATTCTAATCAGAGAGCGAGTTCCGTATTCTAATCAGAGAGCGAGTTCCATATTCTAATCAGAGAGCGAGTGCCGTATTCTAATCAGAGAGCGTGTTCCATATTCTAATCAGAGAGCGAGTTCCGTATTCTAATCAGAGAGCGAGTTCCGTATTCTAATCAGAGAGCGAGTTGCATATTCTAATCAGAGAGCGAGTTCCATATTCTAATCAGAGAGCGAGTTCCATATTCTATTCAGAGAGCGAGTTCCATATTCTAATCAGAGTGCGAGTTCCATATTCTATTCAAAGAGCGAGTTCCATATTCTAATCAGATAGCGAGTTCCATATTCTAATCAGGGAGCGAGTTCCATATTCTAATCAGTGAGCGAGTTCCATATTCTAATCAGAGAGCGAGTTCCATATTCTAATCAGAGAGCGAGTCCGTATTCTAATCAGTGAGCGAGTTCCATATTCTAATCAGAGAGCGAGTTCCATATTCTAATCAGAGAGCGAGTGCCGTATTCTAATCAGAGAGCGAGTTCCATATTCTAATCAGAGTGCGAGTTCCATATTCTATTCAGAGAGCGAGTTCCATATTCTAATCAGATAGCGAGTTCCATATTCTAATCAGGGAGCGAGTTCCATATTCTAATCAGTGAGCGAGTTCCATATTCTAATCAGAGAGCGAGTTCCATATTCTAATCAGAGAGCGAGTGCCGTATTCTAATCAGAGTGCGAGTTCCGTATTCTAATCAGAGAGCGAGTTCCGTATTCTAATCAGAGAGCGAGTTCCGTATTCTCATCAGAGAGCGAGTTCCATATTCTAATCAGAGAGCGAGTTCCGTATTCTAATCAGAGAGCGAGTTCCGTATTCTAATCAGAGAGCGAGTTCCATATTCTAATCAGAGAGCGAGTTCCATATTCTAATCAGAGAGCGAGTTTCATATTCTAATCTGAGAGAGAGTTCCATATTCTAATCAGATAGCGAGTTCCATATTCTAATCAGAGAGCGAGTTTCACATTCTAATCTGAGAGAGAGTTCCATATTCTAATCGGAGAGCGCGTTCCGTATTCTAATTAGAGAGCGAGTTCTATATTCTAATCAGTGAGCAAGTTCCATATTCTAATCAGGGAGCGTGTTCCGTATTCTAATCAGGTGTGGAATTACATATTCTATTCAGAGAGCGAGTTCCATGTTCTAATCAGAGAGCGAGTTCCGTATTCTAATCAGAGAGCGAGTTCCATATTCTAATCAGAGAGCGAGTTCCATATACTAATCAGAGAGCGAGTTCCATATTCTAATCAGAGAGCGAGTTCCATATTCTAATCAGGGAGCGAGTTCCATATTATAATCAGAGAGCGAGTTCCATATTCTAATCAGAGAGCGAGTTTCATATTCTAATCAGAGAGCGAGTTCCATTTGCTACTCAGAGAGCGAGTTCCATATTCTAATCAGAGAGCGAGTTCCTTATTCTGATCTGAGAGCGAGCTCCATATTCTAATCAGGGAGCGAGTTCCATATTATAATCAGAGAGGGAGTTCCATATTCTAATCAGAGAGCGAGTTTCATATTCTAATCAGAGAGCGAGTTCCATTTGCTAATCAGAGATCGAGTTCCGTATTCTAATCAGAGAGCGAGTTCCTTATTCTGATCTGAGAGCGAGTTCCATATTCTAATCAGAGAGCGAGTTCCGTATTTTAATCAGAGAGCGTGTTCCGTATTCTAATCAGAGAACGAGTTCCGTATTCTAATCAGAGAGCGAGTTCCATATTCTAATCATGGAGCAAGTTCCATATTCTAATCCGGGAGCGAATTCCATATTCTAATCAGGGAGCGAGTTCCATATTCAAATCAGAGAGCGAGTTCCATATTCTAATCAGAGAGCGAGTTCCATATACTAATAAGAGAGCGAGTTCCATATTCTAATCAGAGAGCGAGTTCCATATTCTAATCAGGGAGCGAGTTCCCTATTCTAATCAGAGAGCGAGTGCCTTATTCTCATCTGAGAGCGAGTTCCATATTCTAATCAGAGAGCGAGTTCCGTATTTTAATCAGAGAGCGAGTTCCGTATTCTAATCAGAGAACGAGTTCCGTATTCTAATCAGAGAGCGAGTTCCATATTCTAATCATGGAGCAAGTTCCATATTCTAATCCGGGAGCGAATTCCATATTCTAATCAGGGAGCGAGTTCCATATTCAAATCAGAGAGCGAGTTCCATATTCTAATGAGAGAGCGAGTTCCATATTCTAATCAGAGACCGAGTTCCGTATTCTAATCAGAGAGCGAGTTCCGTATTCTAATCAGACAGCGAGTTCCATATTCTTATCATGGAGCAAGTTCCGTAATCTAATCATTGAGCGAATTCTATATTCTTATCAGAGAGCGAGTTCCATATTCAAATCAGAGAGCGATTTCCATATTCTAATCACAGAGCGAGTTCCATATTCTAATCAGAGAGCGAGTTCCATATTCTAATCAGGGAGTGAGTTCCATATTCTAATCAGAGAGCGAGTTCCGTATTCTAATCAGGGAGCGAGTTCCATATTCTAATCAGGGGGCGAATTACATATGCTAATCGGGAGGCGAATTACATATTCTAATCAGTGTGCGAGTTCCATATTCTAATCTGAGAGCGAGTTCCATATTCTAATCAGAGAGCGAGTTCCGTATTCTAATCAGGGCGCGAGTTCCATATTCTAATCAGAGAGCTTATTGCATATTCTAATCAGAGAGCGAGTTCCATATTCTAATCAGAGAGCGAGTTCCGTATTCTAATCAGTGTGTGAATTCCATATTCTAATCAGGTAGCGAATTCCATATTCTAATCAGGGAGCGAGTTCCGTATTCTAATCATGGGGCGAATAACATATGCTAATCAGTAGACGTATTACATACTCTAATCAGAGTGCTAGTTCCATATTCTAATCAGAGAGCGAGTTCCATATTCTAATCAGAGAGCGAGTTCCATATTCTAATCAGAGAGCAAGTTTCATTTTCAAATCAGAGAGCGAATTACATATTCTAATCAGAGAGCGAGTTCCATATTCTAATCAGAGAGCGAGTTCCATATTCTAATCAGAGAGCGAGTTCCATATTCTAATCAGAGAGCGTGTTCCATATTCTAATCAGAGAGCGTGTTCCATATTCTAATCAGAGAGCGAGTGCCGTATTCTAATCCGAGAGCGAGTTCCATATTCTAATCAGAGAGCGAGTTCCGTATTCTAATCAGAGAGCGAGTTCCATATTCTAATCAGAGAGCGAGTGCCGTATTCTAATCAGAGAGCGTGTTCCATATTCTAATCAGAGAGCGAGTTCCGTATTCTAATCAGAGAGCGAGTTCCGTATTCTAATCAGAGAGCGAGTTCCATATTCTAATCAGAGAGCGAGTTCCATATTCTAATCAGAGAGCGAGTTCCATATTCTATTCAGAGAGCGAGTTCCATATTCTAATCAGAGTGCGAGTTCCATATTCTATTCAGAGAGCGAGTTCCATATTCTAATCAGATAGCGAGTTCCATATTCTAATCAGGGAGCGAGTTCCATATTCTAATCAGTGAGCGAGTTCCATATTCTAATCAGAGAGCGAGTTCCATATTCTAATCAGAGAGCGAGTCCGTATTCTAATCAGTGAGCGAGTTCCATATTCTAATCAGAGAGCGAGTTCCATATTCTAATCAGAGAGCGAGTGCCGTATTCTAATCAGAGAGCGAGTTCCATATTCTAATCAGAGTGCGAGTTCCATATTCTATTCAGAGAGCGAGTTCCATATTCTAATCAGATAGCGAGTTCCATATTCTAATCAGGGAGCGAGTTCCATATTCTAATCAGTGAGCGAGTTCCATATTCTAATCAGAGAGCGAGTTCCATATTCTAATCAGAGAGCGAGTGCCGTATTCTAATCAGAGTGCGAGTTCCGTATTCTAATCAGAGAGCGAGTTCCGTATTCTAATCAGAGAGCGAGTTCCGTATTCTCATCAGAGAGCGAGTTCCATATTCTAATCAGAGAGCGAGTTCCGTATTCTAATCAGAGAGCGAGTTCCGTATTCTAATCAGAGAGCGAGTTCCATATTCTAATCAGAGAGCGAGTTCCATATTCTAATCAGAGAGCGAGTTTCATATTCTAATCTGAGAGAGAGTTCCATATTCTAATCAGATAGCGAGTTCCATATTCTAATCAGAGAGCGAGTTTCACATTCTAATCTGAGAGAGAGTTCCATATTCTAATCGGAGAGCGCGTTCCGTATTCTAATTAGAGAGCGATTTCTATATTCTAATCAGTGAGCAAGTTCCATATTCTAATCAGGGAGCGTGTTCCGTATTCTAATCAGGTGTGGAATTACATATTCTATTCAGAGAGCGAGTTCCATGTTCTAATCAGAGAGCGAGTTCCGTATTCTAATCAGAGAGCGAGTTCCATATTCTAATCAGAGAGCGAGTTCCATATACTAATCAGAGAGCGAGTTCCATATTCTAATCAGAGAGCGAGTTCCATATTCTAATCAGGGAGCGAGTTCCATATTATAATCAGAGAGCGAGTTCCATATTCTAATCAGAGAGCGAGTTTCATATTCTAATCAGAGAGCGAGTTCCATTTGCTACTCAGAGAGCGAGTTCCATATTCTAATCAGAGAGCGAGTTCCTTATTCTGATCTGAGAGCGAGCTCCATATTCTAATCAGGGAGCGAGTTCCATATTATAATCAGAGAGCGAGTTCCATATTCTAATCAGAGAGCGAGTTTCATATTCTAATCAGAGAGCGAGTTCCATTTGCTAATCAGAGAGCGAGTTCCGTATTCTAATCAGAGAGCGAGTTCCTTATTCTGATCTGAGAGCGAGTTCCATATTCTAATCAGAGAGCGAGTTCCGTATTTTAATCAGAGAGCGTGTTCCGTATTCTAATCAGAGAACGAGTTCCGTATTCTAATCAGAGAGCGAGTTCCATATTCTAATCATGGAGCAAGTTCCATATTCTAATCCGGGAGCGAATTCCATATTCTAATCAGGGAGCGAGTTCCATATTCAAATCAGAGAGCGAGTTCCATATTCTAATCAGAGAGCGAGTTCCATATACTAATAAGAGAGCGAGTTCCATATTCTAATCAGAGAGCGAGTTCCATATTCTAATCAGGGAGCGAGTTCCATATTCTAATCAGAGAGCGAGTTCCATATTCTAATCAGAGAGCGAGTTTCATATTCTAATCAGAGAGCGAGTTCCATTTGCTACTCAGAGAGCGAGTTCCATATTCTAATCAGATAGCGAGTTCCGTATTCTAATCAGAGAGCGAGTTCCTTATTCTGATCTGAGAGCGAGTTCCATATTCTAATCAGAGAGAGAGTTCCGTATTTTAATCAGAGAGCGAGTTCCGTATTCTAATCAGAGAACGAGTTCCGTATTCTAATCAGAGAGCGAGTTCCATATTCTAATCATGGAGCAAGTTCCATATTCTAATCCGGGAGCGAATTCCATATTCTAATCAGGGAGCGAGTTCCATATTCAAATCAGAGAGCGAGTTCCATATTCTAATGAGAGAGCGAGTTCCATATTCTAATCAGAGACCGAGTTCCGTATTCTAATCAGAGAGCGAGTTCCGTATTCTAATCAGACAGCGAGTTCCATATTCTTATCATGGAGCAAGTTCCGTATTCTAATCATTGAGCGAATTCCATATTCTTATCACAGAGCGAGTTCCATATTCTAATCAGAGAGCGAGTTCCATATTCTAATCAGGGAGTGAGTTCCATATTCTAATCAGAGAGCGAGTTCCGTATTCTAATCAGGGAGCGAGTTCCATATTCTAATCAGGGGGCGAATTACATATGCTAATCGGGATGCGAATTACATATTCTAATCAGTGTGCGAGTTCCATATTCTAATCTGAGAGCGAGTTCCATATTCTAATCAGAGAGCGAGTTCCGTATTCTAATCAGGGCGCGAGTTGCATATTCTAATCAGAGAGCTAATTGCATATTCTAATCAGACAGCGAGTTCCATATTCTAATCAGAGAGCGAGTTCCGTATTCTAATCAGTGTGTGAATTCCATATTCTAATCAGGTAGTGAATTCCATATTCTAATCAGGTAGCGAGTTCCGTATTCTAATCATGGGGCGAATAACATATGCTAATCAGGAGGCGTATTACATATTCTAATCGGAGAGCGACTTCCATAGTCTAATCAGAGAGCAAGTTTCATTTTCAAATCAGAGAGCGAGTTCCATATTCTAATCAGAGAGCGAATTACATATTCTAATCAGAGAGCGAGTTCCATATTCTAATCAGGGAGCGAGTTTCATATTGTAATAATAGCGCGAGTTCAATATTCTAATCAGAGAGCGAGTTCCATATTCTAATCAGTGAGCGAGTTCCATATTCAAATCAGAGAGCGAGTTCCATATTCTAATCAGAGAGCGAGTTCCATATACTAATAAGAGAGCGAGTTCCATATTCTAATCAGAGAGCGAGTTCCATATTCTAATCAGGGAGCGAGTTCCATATTATAATCAGAGAGCGAGTTCCATATTCTAATCAGAGAGCGAGTTCCATATTCTAATCAGAGAGCGAGTTCCATTTGCTACTCAGAGAGCGAGTTCCATATTCTAATCAGATAGCGAGTTCCGTATTCTAATCAGAGAGCGAGTTCCTTATTCTGATCTGAGAGCGAGTTCCATATTCTAATCAGTGAGCGAGTTCCATATTCTAATCAGAGAGCGTGTTCCATATTCTAATCAGAGAGCGAGTTCCGTATTCTAATCAGTGAGCGAGTTCCATATTCTAATCAGAGAGCGTGTTCCATATTCTAATCAGAGAGCGAGTGCCGTATTCTAATCAGAGAGCGATTTCCGTATTCTAATCAGAGAGCGAGTTCCATATTCTAATCAGAGAGCGAGTTCCGTATTCTAATCAGAGAGCGAGTTCCGTATTCTAATCAGATAGCGAGTTCCATATTCTAATCAGAGAGCGAGTTTCATATTCTAATCTGAGAGAGAGTTCCATATTCTAATCAGATAGCGAGTTCCATATTCTAATCAGAGAGCGAGTTTCACATTCTAATCTGAGAGAGAGTTCCATATTCTAATCAGAGAGCGAGTTCCATATTCTAATCGGAGAGCGCGTTCCGTATTCTAATTAGAGAGCGAGTTCTATATTCTAATCAGTGAGCAAGTTCCATATTCTAATCAGGGAGCGTGTTCCGTATTCTAATCAGGTGTGGAATTACATATTCTATTCAGAGAGCGAGTTCCATGTTCTAATCAGAGAGCGAGTTCCGTATTCTAATCAGAGAGCGAGTTCCATATTCTAATGAGAGAGCGAGTTCCATATTCTAATCAGAGAGCGAGTTCCATATACTAATCAGAGAGCGAGTTCCATCTTCTAATCAGAGAGCGAGTTCCATATTCTAATCAGGGAGCGAGTTCCATATTATAATCAGAGAGCGAGTTCCATATTCTAATCAGAGAGCGAGTTTCATATTCTAATCAGAGAGCGAATTCCGTATTCTGATCAGAGAGCGAGTTCCATATTCTAATCAGACAGCGAGTTCCATACTCTAATCAGAGAGCGAGTTTCATATTCTAATCAGAGAGTGAGTTCCATTTGCTACTCAGAGAGCGAGTTCCATATTCTAATCAGATAGCGAGTTCCCTATTCTAATCAGAGAGCGAGTGCCTTATTCTCATCTGAGAGCGAGTTCCATATTCTAATCAGAGAGCGAGTTCCGTATTTTAATCAGAGAGCGAGTTCCGTATTCTAATCAGAGAACGAGTTCCGTATTCTAATCAGAGAGCGAGTTCCATATTCTAATCATGGAGCAAGTTCCATATTCTAATCCGGGAGCGAATTCCATATTCTAATCAGGGAGCGAGTTCCATATTCAAATCAGAGAGCGAGTTCCATATTCTAATGAGAGAGCGAGTTCCATATTCTAATCAGAGACCGAGTTCCGTATTCTAATCAGAGAGCGAGTTCCGTATTCTAATCAGACAGCGAGTTCCATATTCTTATCATGGAGCAAGTTCCGTAATCTAATCATTGAGCGAATTCTATATTCTTATCAGAGAGCGAGTTCCATATTCAAATCAGAGAGCGATTTCCATATTCTAATCACAGAGCGAGTTCCATATTCTAATCAGAGAGCGAGTTCCATATTCTAATCAGGGAGTGAGTTCCATATTCTAATCAGAGAGCGAGTTCCGTATTCTAATCAGGGAGCGAGTTCCATATTCTAATCAGGGGGCGAATTACATATGCTAATCGGGAGGCGAATTACATATTCTAATCAGTGTGCGAGTTCCATATTCTAATCTGAGAGCGAGTTCCATATTCTAATCAGAGAGCGAGTTCCGTATTCTAATCAGGGCGCGAGTTCCATATTCTAATCAGAGAGCTAATTGCATATTCTAATCAGAGAGCGAGTTCCATATTCTAATCAGAGAGCGAGTTCCGTATTCTAATCAGTGTGTGAATTCCATATTCTAATCAGGTAGCGAATTCCATATTCTAATCAGGGAGCGAGTTCCGTATTCTAATCATGGGGCGAATAACATATGCTAATCAGGAGGAGTATTACATACTCTAATCAGAGTGCTAGTTCCATATTCTAATCAGAGAGCGAGTTCCATATTCTAATCAGAGAGCGAGTTCCATATTCTAATCAGAGAGCGAGTTCCGTATTCTAATCAGTGAGCGAGTTCCGTATTCTAATCAGCGAGCGAGTTCCGTATTCTAATCAGAGAGCGACTTCCATATTCTAATCAGAGAGCGAGTTCCATATTCTAATCAGAGAGCGAGTTCCATATTCTAATCAGAGAGCGAGTTCCATATTCTAATCAGAGAGCGAGATCCATATTCTAATCAGAGAGCGAGTTCCATATTCTAATGAGAGAGCGTGTTCCATATTCTAATCAGAGAGCGTGTTCCATATTCTACTCAGAGAGCGAGTTCCATATTCCAATCAGTGAGCGTGTTCCATATTCTAATCAGAGAGCGAGTTCCATATTCTAATCAGAGAGCGAGTTCAATATTCTAATCAGTGAGCGTGTTCCATATTCTAATCAGAGAGCGAGTTCCATATTCTAATCAGTGAGCGTGTTCCATATTCTAATCAGAGAGCGAGTTCAATATTCTATTCAGAGAGCGAGTTCCATATTCTAATCAGATAGCGAGTTCCATATTCTAATCAGAGAGCGTGTTCCATATTCTAATCAGAGAGCGAGTTCCGTATTCTAATCAGAGAGCGAGTTCCATATTCTAATCAGAGAGCGAGTGCCGTATTCTAATCAGGGAGCGAGTTCCATATTCTAATCAGAGAGCGAGTTCCATATTCTAATCAGAGAGCGCGTTCCGTATTCTAATCAGAGAGCGAGTTCCATATTCTAATCAGAGAGCGAATTACATATTCTAATCAGAGAGCGAGTTCCATATTCTAATCAGAGAGCGAATTACATATTCTAATCAGAGAGCGCGTTCCGTATTCTAATCAGGGAGCGAGTTCCATATTCTAATCAGAGAGCGAGTTCCATATTCTAATCAGAGAGCGAGTTCCATATTCTAATCAGAGAGCGAGTTCCATATTCTAATCAGAGAGCGAATTACATATTCTAATCAGAGAGCAAGTTCCATATTCTAATCAGAGAGCGAGTTCCATATTCTAATCAGAGAGCAAGTTCCATATTCTAATCAGGGAGCGAGTTCCATATTCTAATCAGAGAGCGAGATCCATATTCTAATCAGAGAGCGAGATCCATATTCTAATCAGAGAGCGAGTTCCATATTCTAATCAGAGAGCGAGTTCCGTATTCTAATCAGAGAGCGAGTTCCGTATTCTAATCAGAGAGCGAGTTCCATATTCTAATCAGGGAGCGTGTTCCGTATTCTAATCAGGTGTGGAATTACATATTCTATTCAGAGAGCGAGTTCCATGTTCTAATCAGAGAGCGAGTTCCGTATTCTAATCAGAGAGCGAGTTCCATATTCTAATCAGGGAGCGAGTTCCATGTTCTAATCAGAGAGCGAGTTCCATATTCTAATCAGAGAGCGAGTTCCATATACTAATCAGAGAGCGAGTTCCATATTCTAATCAGAGAGCGAGTTCCATA
The DNA here is from genome assembly GCF_964194155.1 of Cetorhinus maximus. Taxonomy (NCBI): domain Eukaryota; kingdom Metazoa; phylum Chordata; class Chondrichthyes; order Lamniformes; family Cetorhinidae; genus Cetorhinus; species Cetorhinus maximus. The sequence goes on from NW_027596670.1 coordinate 187,229, forward strand.
TTCTAATCAGGGAGCGAGTTCCATATTATAATCAGAGAGCGAGTTCCATATTCTAATCAGAGAGCGAGTTTCATATTCTAATCAGAGAGCGAGTTCCATTTGCTACTCAGAGAGCGAGTTCCATATTTTAATCAGATAGCGAGTTCCGTATTCTAATCAGAGAGCGAGTTCCTTATCCTGATCTGAGAGCGAGTTCCATATTCTAATCAGAGAGCGAGTTCCATATTCTAATCAGAGAGCGAGTTCCGTATTCTAATCAGAGAGCGAGTTCCGTATTCTAATCAGAGAGCGAGTTCCATATTCTAATCAGGGAGCGTGTTCCGTATTCTAATCAGGTGTGGAATTACATATTCTATTCAGAGAGCGAGTTCCATGTTCTAATCAGAGAGCGAGTTCCGTATTCTAATCAGAGAGCGAGTTCCATATTCTAATCAGGGAGCGAGTTCCATATTCTAATCAGAGAGCGAGTTCCATATTCTAATCAGAGAGCGAGTTCCATATTCTAATCAGAGAGCGAGTTCCATATACTAATCAGAGAGCGAGTTCCATATTCTAATCAGAGAGCGAGTTCCATATTCTAATCAGGGAGCGAGTTCCATATTATAATCAGAGAGCGAGTTCCATATTCTAATCAGAGAGCGAGTTTCATATTCTAATCAGAGAGCGAGTTCCATTTGCTACTCAGAGAGCGAGTTCCATATTCTAATCAGATAGCGAGTTCCGTATTCTAATCAGAGAGCGAGTTCCTTATCCTGATCTGAGAGCGAGTTCCATATTCTAATCAGAGAGCGAGTTCCGTATTTTAATC